>NC_143161.1:16204319-16311233 GCF_041381405.1 Jatropha curcas
GGAGTCGTATTCAAAACTCCTTGTGGAGAATACATCCCAATCGCAGTCAAATTGGATTTCGACTGCACGAACAATGAAGCCGAGTATGAAGCTTGCATCAAGGGGTTAGAGCGGCCCTGGAAAAGGAAATAAAAGTCCTCAAGGTCTTCGGGGATTCCAATTTAATAGTCTCCCAAGCCTTGAGAAAATGGAAAATTAAGGAAGAGCGTTTGGTTCCTTACCTACAACGTCTGGACGAATTGGCCCAACAGTTTGAGGAACTATCTTTCCACTACCTGCCGCCCGCCAAAAATCAGTTTCCAGATGCCCTAACTACCTTGGCCTCCATGGTTAATGTAGGGGGAGACCAAGTCATTCGACCTCTGACAGTACGGCTACAGAAATAGCCAGCACACGTCATGCATCTGGTAGATGACAAGCCTTGGTATTGGGATATACATAATTATCTTCAGAATGAAGCCAACCCGGAGGGATCCACCAAGACTGATCAACGGACATTGAGACAGTTAGCATCTGGATATTTCCTTACTGGGGAGTTTTGTATAGGAAAAGTTTGAATGGCCTGCAAGGTGCGTTGATGAGGGGGAAGCTCAAACCATCATGGATTCCTTGCATAATGGGGAGTCCGGTCCGCACATGCACGGGATAGCCTTGGCTCGGAAAATTATGAACTTGGGTTATTACTGGTCGACCATGAATGCAGATTGCGTGAGGCACGCGCGGAAGTGCCATGAGTGTCACTTTTTGCCAAGCTGCAAAAGCAGCCTCCGGTCAATCTGAATCCCATGCTTCGCCCTGGCCTTTCGCAACTTGGGGCATAGACGTGATCGGAAAGATCCATCCAAAGGCTTCCAATGGCCATCAATTCATCCTGGTTACTGTTGATTACTTCACTAAGTGGATTGAGGCAGCCTCCTATTCGGTCTTGAATGCCAAGAAAGTAGCACAGTTCGTTCGTACCAACATCCTTTGGCGGTATGGAACACCATTTGAGATCATTACTGATAACGGGTCTCACTTTCAAAGTGAATTTTCGGACCTATTGAAGCAAAAGAAGATTCAGCATCACAAGTCTTCACCCTATCGTCCACAAACAAATGGGGCCGTAGAGGCTACAACAAGGCTATAAAGGTCATTTTGCAGAAGACAATTCAAAGCATAGAGCTTGGCACGAACAATTGCCAAATGCCTTGTGGGGATACAGGACTTCAATCAGAACGCCTACTGGGGCAACCCCGTATTCCTTAGTATATGGCATGGAAGCAGTGTTGCCTATTGAGCTGGAAGTTCAGTCGGCGAGAGCTATCCGGCAAAGCCAAATCAGCGAAGCAAATTGGGCTGAGATTATCATTTGCAACTCTTGGGTATGGATGAAAGCGATTGCGAGCAATCCACCAAACTCAAGTTTATCAAAGAAGAATGGCACGTCATTTTAATAAAAGGTCAAAGACCGGAAACTGGAAGAAGGTTGTTTGGTTCTGAAGGAGATTAGACAGCCAATCATAGATCCACGTGGGAAGTTCGTCCTCATTGGGCTGGACCCTATGTGTTAAAGAAGATATTGTCAGGCGGAGCCGTTATTTTGACTGATTTGGATGGTTTGGAATTCATTAATCCATGTAATTTAGATCAGTTAAAAAGATATTTGTGTAATTGTAATCATTGCATAATGTAAGATGAACTACATTAGACCTGATTCTCCTCGGAAAAAAAAAAGAAATTATATATCGGAGATATGTAGGCAGCTCTCATTGGGCGCGGTCTAAACATTAATAAAAAAAATCATTTCATAATTTCATTCTTCTTTGCCAAATAAAAAAAATAAAAAAAAGAAAACCCGCTAAGTCGAAAATCCGAAAGGGCGGCTTAGGCAAAAGTCGGGGCCGCTAAGCTGAAAACCTAAAAAGGGCGGCTTAGGCAAAAATGGGTAGCTAGCTAAGTGAAAACCCGAAAGGGCAGCTTAGGCAAAAATTAGAGCTTGAATAAATAAAGTTGGAAAATGCTTGGAAAGCTAAATGATTTTCTCAATTTAAGCTAAAAAGTCAAATCTCATTCCAATAGAAGCCCAAAGTCAAGCGGAAAGCAAAGAGTCCAAACAAATAATGAAGTCTAAAGCAAAAAAAAAAAAAAAAAAATACATCCAAAGAAAAAATCCAAAAGCCAAATAAAAGCCAAAATAAGAGAAAGATAGTAAAAGCCTATAGGAGTCTAGGTGTCCTGTCTCCTCCGTGGGGCAACATCCTCTGAGTCTTCCCTAGTTGTTAAACTCTGTCCAACCTCGCCTGTCCGAGGAGCCAGCACAATCTCCTCACCAGTCCCAACCTCATCATCAGCGTCAGCCTGAACCCAACCTTCGAGTACACTCAGCAGTGCAGTCCTCCTTGGTCTCTCAATCGGCCAGACAACAGTAATGAACCAAGCCCGATACTCAGGAGAAGTCTGAACACTGGCAGGATTAGGTAAAGGCCTAACCATACGATGATCTCTAACCCAAGCCCTAAGGACGGCTCGGGTAACGCCCGGGGTAATGGCTGAATCAGCTGAAAAGTCATCCATAATCGGAACAGTCTGGTCTATCCCCATTTGCTTCAAAACGCGCGAAGCGCAGTACCAAGTACAGTGTGTGAGGCCTAAAACGTAAACCCGAGAATGGCGAAAGCTGACCTGGATGAAGCGGGTGATGTTGTACCATGAGATGAACCACAGTATCTCATTTGGACCCAACTCAATTAGCCATGAAGTCCATGAATCAGTAGATGGGTGGGTGATCAAAATCCTCCGCATACTGTGAATACTCAAATTTTGAGGCTCTAAAAGCCAGTTTTCCCGGCCGCGGTGGTGGCGACCGCCCTTAAAGGCGGCGACAGCGGCTGCAGTCAACTATGAATACCCTTTTTTTGAGGCTCACAAAGCCTGTTTTTCTCAGACTGCAAACAGTCCGGCCGGACCGGAGACCATTTTGGAAGTTCACCGAAAGTATGCCAATATGGTACTTAAAACGTCCGGAACATCGCGAGGATCACGAAACTGGTCCCGGAATATTTTTTGGAGGTCCGGAACTCCCGGAAAAGCCTCTGGAGCGAAAACATCAGCAGAACGCGGCCCAACCACCGAGGTCCTGCGGCCCGGCCGCCGGAGTGGGCTGCCGAGCTCCGGCGGCAGGCCGCCGAACCCCGGCGGCCCTGCCGCCGAAATAGTCCGTTTTTGCCTATAAAAGCAGCCCCGAGCCTTCTGTTTTCCTGACTCAGTCTGTGTTGACGGACGCTCCTTCTCCCCTACGCTCCTTGCGATTCTTTTACTGCTTTTTCTGCATTTTTAATTTAGTTTTTATTGCTTTCTTGTTGTGATAATTGGTCACTTAAATTAAATTAAAATTAATTAAAATTCCCTTAACGAGGAGCTTAACCTGGAGTTAAGAAGTGGCCGTCGATTAAATCAGGTACATGAACTAAACTCTGCCTATTTAATTTTAGCACTTCATGCATGCTTCTTTTCTACTCCTAATAATTTACAACTGCATAAATGCATCCATGTCATCATTAGGCAAACAAATTGCCTCAATTAAATAAATTTAGGCTAAATGCCCGGTTAATTAATAATCGTGGTATTAAAGCCTAAATCCGACAATATTGGCTTAAAATACCTAATTAATTAATAGCTATGGTGTAATCGCCTTATTTCAAACAAATCGGCTTAAGTCCAATTAATTAATAATTGTGGCTAAAAGCCTTAATCGATCACGTTTTGGCAACAAATTGCCTACAATTAAATCAATCTTTTGGCAAAATGCCTTAAAATTAATCAAATTATTTTGGCTAAAAGCCTTAAATCAATCATTTTGGCGACAATCGCCCAATCAACATCATTTTGGCAATCAAATTGCCTAAATCACTCTTTTTGGCTAAAAGCCTTAAAATCAATCATTTTGGCGACAATCGCCTAAAATTAATCATTTTTGGCAACGATTGCCTAAATCAATCTTTTTGGCTAAAAGCCATTAAAATCAACATTTTTGGCATCAAATGCCTAAAAATCAATCAATTCTTTGGCAAAATGCCTAAACAAAATGCACAAAGCATACACACACTCATGCATAAAGCATCCCCATTCAAAGCCCTCTAAAAGAGGCCTATCGAACTACGTCGACTTTGATCTTCCATTCAAACGGAAGTACGTAGGCACGTTTGGGATTTAACCCCGAGCGGCAAGTCAAAATCACATAAACACTTCTTGGTCCAAATCACATCATCCTACATGCAAAGCATTCATTGTTTTGGTTAGTTCATCAGCATGTCATAGTCTCGGGATCCACCTCGGGTTCGTAGACCATGCTTTACATTGGGTTAATTAATCTAGCACTTAGGTTAATTAAAATTGGAGTCACTTAGGGTTTTTTTCTAGTTTACCCGAAAATAATTAAACAAGGTGGCGACTCACACATCACGTGCATTTCTTCCTTAGTCACATGCATTCACATGCAATGATGTTTGGGGAGGGGTTCACACATACGATACTGAGTGGGATTATAGGGCAAGAGAGTAGGAGTAGCGACCACTTGAAGGTGGTCCTTCAACCAGACCTGAGTAATGGATCCTTTCTATTACAAGGGAATAAAGTAAAAAAGAGAGGAAAAAAATAAGAAAGATAACAAAGAGAAATACCTGGAGAATGATGGGAGAAACTGTCCAGTCATCAAACCCTAAAGCAGCCCTATCAAGGCTCCTAATAGTCTCGGCCAGCACAATGCCGCCAATGCAGCCCATATCCTCCATTTGTCGAACCATGGGACAAAGATGCAAATCCCCAAAGCCTGGGTCCTGGTTAAACAAGAAGCCAGCCAAAAATAGAAAACCAGGGTCATCTGGGCAAGCCTCTGAAAATTCGTCAATCAGGGGCAATAGGATTGCCTTCTGGTCTTCAACAATCATAGCCTTAGCTTATGGTCGGCTAAACTGAAACAGGTTTTCAAAAGACCTAACATACCCAATTTCACCTCATGCTTGACCAGAGGGGCATTAGGGTCACACCCTATGATAGCACAAAACTCCTCAAAAAGAGGGCACATCTCCTCCATCATGGCCCCAAACCGAAAAACGTGGGCTTCAGGGTCCCAAAGTCTAATACAGGCCCGTAAAAAATCCCAATCAACTATTACACCCTAAGAGTAATAACAGGAGAAAGACCGTACCTCCCCAAATTGATCTTTTCAACTTTGGAGAGACTCCTAGTCCAGCTGTGCATGCTATGGTTGTAGAAGGGATTCATGTCCTTTTATTTATTTTATTTATTTTTATTTACTGTTATTAAAAAAAAATTATATTTTGATGTATAGATTTGAGATAAAATTCCCAGCAAAAAATGGGTCCTTTTAGGTTTTTTTAAAAAAAAGGAGAGATGTTTTGTTGAAGCAAAATCCTTTTTTTTCTTTCTCCTATTTCATAATCGTGCATATATATTTTTTCAATACTAATCAAGTGCAGGTACAAATAAAGTTCAGTACGACAAAATACAGCCAAGATTCAGTACAGAAAATACAGCAAGAGAAAAACAAAGGAAAGCTGGAAAATCTAGCAACTATCAGCGGCGGGGCCTCCTCCCCTCTAATCATCAAAGGCTATCTGAGTCCAGGCCGCAGCTAGTTCTTGCTGCATCCCGAGAACCAAGTCCATCATCTGATTGACCAGCCCGTCAGGAACCTGGAAACCATACAAAGGAAAATACAAGTTAATATCAAATCTCTTATGAATCCTTTTTATGAGATATGTGTCAGGCTTTACCTCATTAATGTTCTCGGAAGGAAGAGTCGCGCGCTCCACATTATCCAGGGAGACCTCTCGAAGAGCCGGAGGGCTATTGGGAACAAAGTAAGAAATACTGTATGGAAGACGTAGACTGGCCAGGTCTGGGTGAAGCGGCCCGGTAGCCTCCAAAATAGCCCGGGGAGCCCTGGAAGGACCTGCCAACGGCTAGGCCTGGCCTGCGACGGCCTCTCAATCGGGGTGGAAGAAGTGGGCTCGGTCATGGGCCTCCTCCTTGGAGTCCTAGTCGAGGGACCCGAAGCCCGAGAAAACGGGTACCGAGCGGCTGGGAAGGAGCTGACCTCTGGATACTATCAAGCCGAGATCCAATGGGTGGCATCAAAGAGATTACGCAGAATTCATCATAAACCCCTCCCATGATGAACTCCAAATGTGGGATACCCTCAGTATGAGCAGCAGTGAGCGTCATTTGTTTACCCGCTCGCATATCCTCAGGGGGGGATAAGGGACAGAGCGACAGCCTCTTATCTGAATGTCCACTCTCTCACCCAAATAATATCGCCGTATGATGGGGTGTGACAGGACCACCCTCCGCTGAGACAAGGCATCTGACCGCTGGAAATCAGGATCAGCCTGAATCCAGCCCTGTAAACGGGCAGTCATCAGCCCCACTTCGGCCTATAAAAGATGTAAATATGTTAATAAATCTTTTTTTTAACATATCCAAAAATACTAAGCATATACCTGCTCCAGAGGGCAAGTATCAAAAAAGGCTCTCAGCTCCTTCAGCGACTTATTGCGCCGGACGGGATGAAGGTTTGACTTGTACCATCTCCAAGCCGAAGGCGCCAGCCCTGATCCGGGATCAGTCTGGAGTAACTCTGGGCGAGTGTAAGGAAAGTACTCGAATGCCCAAGTTGCAGAACGGAAAAAAGGAATCAATGAGAACGAAAATTCAAGATAAACAGAAAAACACAGAAAGGGAGAATGTTATTACATTACCTCCTAGAAGTAGAAGGTCCCGCTAAGCTTGCCATGGCCTCGACTCAGGTCACACATATCGTCATACATGCGGCTCAGAATAGCACCGGCCTAGTCATACTCCTCTAAATGGGCCAAATTCTCCAAACTCTTCAAGATAGAAGGGTTAAACTTCTCTTTCCTGTTGGACCAAAAGGTCGAAGCAAACAACAGCAAAAAGTGAATCGGGCCACCTGAGTAGCCGTCAGCTCTCCCCGCCGTATCTAGCATAGATGCCAGGGGCTTGGAGGGATAACTAGCGTCTGGAAATGCTCAAAGCAGGGGTAGCAGAACCTGGCTCGACCAGCCGAGGCAGGTCTATCCCAATCAGCTCCACCATCCGGTCGGAGGAGATATCAATCCTCCAGTCAGCATATAGCTCGATCGGCCGAATCCCGAAAGGGATCCCGGAGATCACAGAAAAGTCTACAGGGGTCATTGTCAACTCGCCCCAAGAAAAGTGGAAGGTATTGGTAGTGTCCCACCACCTCTCAGCCAAAGCACACAATAACTCCTTGTAGTTACTCCGACCCATGTCAAAATACCTCAGATAGCCCAGTACCATATGGGCATACTTCCGATAAATTTTCAAAATGGCCTCCGGTCCGGGGACTATTTGCAGTCCGGGAAAACTGGCTTTTTGAGCCTCAAAATTTGAGTATTCACAGTGAGGAGATTGTGTTGGCTCCTCGAACAGGCGAGATTGGACAGAGTTTACCAACTAGGGATGACTCGGAAGACGTTGCCCCACGGAGGCGATGGATACCTAGACTTCTATAGGCTTTTGTTTTTATTTGGAACTTGGGCTTTGGATGTATGTTTTTTTTTCTTTGCTTTGGACTTGGGACTTAGACTTTATTATTTGTTTATTTCGCTTGGACTCTTTTGCTTTCTGCTGACTTTGGGCTGCCATTAGAATGAGATTTGACTTTAGCTTAAATTGAGAATATTCTTTTAGCTTTCCAAGCATTTTCCAACTTTATTTATTTCAAGCTCTAATTTTTGCCTAAGCTGCCCTTTCGGGTTTTCAACTTAGCGAGCTACCCATTTTGCCTAAGCCGCCCTTTTTTGGGTTTTCAACTTAGCGGGCCCCGACTTTTGCCTAAGCCGCCCTTTCGGGTTTTGACTTAGCGGGTTTTTCTTTTTTTTCACTTTTTTCTTTCTTTCTCTTTTTTTATTTGGCAAAGAAGAAATGAAATGATTTTTTATTAATGTTTAGACCGCGCCCATGAGGGCTGCCTACATATCTCCGATATATAATCTTTTTTTCGAGGAGAATCAGGTCTAATGTAGCTCTTTTTACATTATGCAAATGATTACCATTACACAAAATATCTTTTAACTGATCTAAATTACAGGGATTAGTGAATTCAAACCATCCAAATCAGTCAAAATGACGGCTCCGCGGACAGTATTTTCTTCAACACATAGGGTCCAGCCCAATGAGGACGGAATTTCCCAGTGGGTCTGACTGGTTGTCTAATCTCTTTCAAAACCAAACAACCTTCTTCTAGTTTTCGGTCTTTGACCTTTTTATTAAAGTGTCGTGCCATCCTTCTCTGGTAAACTTGAGTTTGGTGGATTGCTCGCAATCGCTTCTCATCCATCCCAAGAGTTGCAAGTGATAATTCTCAATCCAATCTGCTTCGCTGATCTGGCTTTCCCGGATGATTCTTGCTGACTGAACCTCCAGCTCGATAGGTAACACTGCTTCCATACCATACACTAGGGAATATAGGGTTGCCCCAGTAGGCGTCCTGATTGAAGTCCTATATCCCATAGAGCATGTGGCAATGTTCATGCCAAGCTTTATGCTTTCTAACTGTCTTCTGCAAAATGACTTTTATAGCCTTGTTTGCACCTCTACCGCCCATTTGTTTGTGGACGATAGGGTGAGGACTTGTGATGCTGAATTTCTTTTGCTTCATTAGGTCCGAAAATTCACTTTGAAAGTGAGACCCATTATCAGTAATGATCTCGAATGGTGTTCCATACCGACAAAGGATGTTGGTACGAACGAACTGTGCTGCCTTCTTGGCATTCAAGACCGAATAAGAAGCTGCCTCAATCCACTTGTAAAATAATCAACAGCAACCAAGATGAATTGATGGCCATTGGAGGCCTTCGGGTGGATCTTTCCGATACGTCTATGCCCCAAGTTGCGAAAGGCCAGGGCAAGTAAGGATTCAATTGACCGGAGGCCGTTTTTGCAGCTTAGCAAAAATTTGACATTCGTGGCACTTCTGCACGTGCCTCACGCAATCTGCATTCATAGTGACCAGTAACCAGGTTCATGATTTTTCGAGCCAAGGCTATCCCGTGCATGTGCGACCGGACTCCATATTATGTAAGGAATCCATGATGGTTTGAGCTTCCCCTCATCAACGCACCTTAGGTGCAGGCCATTCCAACTTCTCTTATATAGAACCCCCAGTAAGGAAATATCCAGATGCTAACTTCTCAATGTCCGTTGATCAGTCTTGGTGGATCCCTCCGGATAGACTTCATTTGAAGATAATTCTGTATATCCCAATACCAGGGCTTGTCATCACCAAATTCATGATGTGTGCTGGCTTTTCTGTAGCCGAACTGTCAGAGGTCGATGACTTGGTCTCCCCTACATTAACCATGGAGGCCAAAGTAGCTAGAGCATCAGCAAACTGTTTTTGGCTCGCGGCAAGTAGTGGAAGGATAAATCCTCAAATGCTGAGCCAATTCATCCAAGCGTTGTAGGTAAGGAACCAAACGCTCTTCCTTAATTTTCCATTTCCTTAGAGCTTGAGAGACTATCAAATTGGAATCTCCGAAAACCCTAAGGACTTTTATCTCTTTTTCCAGGGCTGCTTCTAACCCCTTTATGCAAGCTTCATACTCGGCTTCATTGTTGGTGCAGTCGAAATCTATTTGACTGCGATTGGGACGTATTCTCCACAGGGAGTTTTGAATACGACTCCAACCCCATTTCCATGGTAGTTTGAAGCTCCATCGAAGTACATTTCCCAGACTTCACTTTCCAAGCTCAACAAGTCTTCATCAGGAAATTCTACCTCCGGCATTTGGTCTTCGACCGGTAATTCCGCTAATTGATCAGCCAAGGCTCCGCCTTTTACTGCCTTTCGCTGTACAAATTTTAAATCATAAGCTGCGAGCACTGACACCCACTTAGCCATCTTACAATCAAGAACCGGCCTCTCCATAAGGAATTTCAAGGGGTTCGATTCAGAAATAACATATGTAGTGTAAGACGAGAGGTAGTGCTGCAGCTTTGTACAGGCCCAGACTAGAGCCAAACACAACTTCTCTATCTTATTGTATTTTAACTCATATTCCAGCATCCTTTTGCTGAGGTAATACACGGCATTTTCTCCTTGTATTTTGCTTGTTGAGCTAGCATTGCACCCATCGCTTCTTCTGTCACTGATAGGTACAATAGCAAAGGCTTTCCTAGCCTTGGTGGTTGTAAAACTGGCGGGGATAACAGATATTGCTTGACTTGGTCGAAAGCTTTCTGACAATCCTCATTCCATTTGACGGCTACTCCTTTTCTGAGTAATTTGAAAATCGGACCACAAGTATCGGCCAATTGGTTGATGAACCGGCTGATGTACTGTAGCCTTCCCAGGAAACCCCGAACTTCTTTTTCCGTCTTTGGTGCTGGCATTTCCAGAATGGCTTTGGCTTTTGAAGGGTCAATCTCTATGCCCTCCGACTGACCATATGCCCCAGAATACTCCGGATGTAGCTCCAAATAGACATTTTGCCGGGTTGAGCTTTAATTATACTTTCGAAGTCTAAGGAAGAACTTCTCAAGTGCTGTTGTGTGTTCTTCAGTTGTTTTGATTTAACAACCATATCGTCCACGTACACTCCTACTTCTTTGTGAATCATGTCATGGAAGATGGTCGTTGCCATTCTTTGATAGGTTGCCTCGGCATTTTTGAGCCCAAAAGGCATGACCCTATAGCAGTAGGTTCCCCACTCCGTGATGAATGCCGTTTTCTCTTTGTCTGGCAAATGCATCATTATTTGATTGTACCCGACAGCGAGATCGGTCAAGGAGACCATCTCGTGTCCAGCCATTCGGTCCACCAACAAGTCAATATGTGGCAGGGGGAAGTCGTCCTTCGGACATGCTTTATTCAGATCTCGGTAGTCCACGCACATTCTGACTTTGCCATCTTTCTTCGGCACCGGCACAATGTTTGCTAACCATGTTGGGTAGGCAATGGGTTCTATGAATTTATTCTCCAGTTGCTTGGCCACTTCCTCCTTGATTTTCAAGGACCATTCTGTCTTCAGCCTTCTTAGCTTCTGTTTTACCGGCTTAGCCTCAGGGTATACTGGAATCATGTGCACCACTATTGCTGGGTCAATTCCCATGATGTCACTTGCCTTCCACATGAAGCAATCGGCAAACTTTTTCAAACATTCACTGACCTGTTCCCTGTTCATACAATCAGATGCAATGTATGTATGTTCATTTTCTTCTTTGCCAATTATTATTTTTTCTTTTTCATTTTTATTTCATTTATTTGATTTTTGCTTGGAAATGCTTGGAAAGATAGACATACGGGGTAGTCAAGAATTTGCAAGCCTTTATTGATTATGATGGAATCGTCTTCAAAAATTACATCAAATTTGAAATCTGGATCTTCTAGATCCAACACAGACGACTCAGAACTGGAACTGGACTCTGACTTGGTTTCAGACTCGGGGTCAGGCTCAAACTCAGTACAGGACTCGATTACAGACTTTGGTACTAGGTTTGACTCGGGAGGGGGTTTATCAGCAGCGTGATCCTCCTCAGCGTACCAGTTGGTGAGAGGTCCTTCGTTCGGCTTGATCAGGTTGAGCAGGTCTTGATTCCCATCATTTCCTGTAATGACTGTAACCTCGTCAAAGAGACTGGGCTGCATGAAGTCTTCTGCTTCCAGTTCAGTATTATTTCGGGCTTGTTGCCCCAGACATCGAGAATATCTCTAACCCAGGCAGCATCTTCTTAGCAGTGGGTAGCAAAATGGTTCTCAGAAGCCACAGTAAGGAACTGTTTCTCCCGGTTTGCAGAAGTAACTATTCAAAGTCGGCAGGTAAGGCTGCATCTGTACACTCTCTTTCCTTCCCCTTCTGGTTCTCTCAGCACGGTCTTCATCAGTGGGCTCGTAACCCAGTCCATAGGCCCTTCATTCACCGGACACTCCCAAGCTGCAGTGCGGGGTATGTCTTTCGGACCTCGCCATAATCATTCCAGGCAGATAGGACATCTTCAGCATTAAGGCACTATGCATTTATTTGCACTGTCCCGAATCAAAGAGAATTCGAGAGTTTGCAGTCTTTCCTTCTATGAACTGCACAGTGTCATACTGAAATCCCGAGAGGGGTAGGTTGGCAGTTTCAGGGTTGACCTCAAAGAGAGGCTGGCCCTTTGGCTTTTGAGCTGACTGTAGTCACCCCTGGATAGTGATAACCTTGTCCTCATGAGGAAACTTGACCTTTTGGTGCAAGGAAGAGGGTACTGCCTTAGCATGATGTATCCAGGGTCGACCTAGAAGTAGGTTGAAGCTAGTAGGCACATCAATTACCTGGAATGGTACCTCCATTATGGCTGGCCCAATTGCCAATTTTAATGTTGCTACCCCCAATACTTCCCTCCTGGTGCTGTCGTAGGCTTTGACTATCTGGTCTGATGGAGTGAAGTTTGCTTCTTCTAGCCCTAGACAGCTGGCTACCCTTAGTGGGCAGACATTCAGTGCTGACCCATTATCAATGAGAACCATGGGCACAGTTTTGTCTCTGGTCTGGACGGTGACATAGAGGGCATTGTTGTGACTGCCTCCCTCTTGGGTAAGTCGTATCAGAAAACCCGATGCTTTGCATCTTTGATGATTGGGTGAGGGTAGATACAGCACTTCGGGGCTAACCTCCACCGATGTTTGCAGTTGACTCAAAGCCTTGCAAAGAGCTTGGCGATGAGGAAAGGATGATGCCAGAAGTTCCCAAATTGATACCCTAGCTTGTTCTTTTTTAGCTGTGCAAGTACCGGGTCCTCCTTTGGCTCTTCCTCTCTGGTAGGGCTTACTTTGGACTTTGTCCAGGACTAGGTTCATACTGTCTTCCTCCTGGTTATAGCATCGACCTCTTCAGTCAGGTCATTCAAATCCAGGACACAGATTTCATTCATTTCTAGGAAGAGTTCGAAAGGATCGATCAATTCCTGGTCATCAACAATAGCATTTATCCCGTGGTTTGGTAAGGGTTAGTGCTAATGTTAGGCTTGCTCTGGGAATAATTGAACCGTTATCCACCAAGTCCTGGATGCGGTTCTTGAGCGTCCAGCACGCTTCAGTCTTATGCCACACCCCTGATGGTACTCACAGTATTCATCAGCCCTGTAGTTCCTTGGTAACGGGTTGGGGGAGGCCTTGCTTCCAAAGGCTTAATGTAGTTGGCTTTGACAGCCTCTCGGAATACCACAAGGATCGGCATCCCGAGATCAGTATAGGTTCTTCTGGACTGATTGCCATTTCTCATATTCCCCATATGTAAAGGGTTGGTGGGGGTGATGCTTGCCACTTCGTGGACTTTGCCAGCTTGGCTAGGTTTCTTATATTTGGAGGTTCCTGAGTCTTCTTTCAGTTGCCCCATTTGAATCAGATCTTCTACTTTCGTAGCAGTGGCAATGAGCGACTGAAACGTTGGTAGATACTGAGTTCGTAGTTGTTGTTGGTAGACGGGCTACAGGTTTTTTATTATTATGTCCACCTGTTCTTGCTCAGAAGGCCGATTAATCATTTGGGCGGCCTTGGCCCTCCACCTCGTAAGGAACGAGGAAAAGGGCTCATTGTTCTTTTGCTTGGTGGTTTCTAGTTCCCTTCGAGTGACATCCACCTCCATATTATAGTGATATTGGGAATTGAATGCATTGCAGATGTCCTCCCAGGTCTTCATCTTAGACCGATCCAGGCTAACAAACCATCTTAAAGAGCACCGGTCAGGGATTGTTGGAACAACTGAGCAAGGAGCTCGCTGCTCAATCCAAACGGGTTAAGGGCACCCACATACATTTTCAAATGAGTTAGGACAAGTGGTTCCATCAAATTTGTCCATGTTGGGCATTTTGAATTTTTGGGCAGTCTTACTTCGGGGAACAAGGACAAGGAGTCCATGTCCACCACTCCTTGTGTGTCTTGAGAGCAGTAACAGACCTTTCCAGCAGTTCTAGTTTTTCTCTAATTCTCGAGCTTCCAGCTCAGAAGCAGTTTTGGAGGGCATGTCATCCAGGTTCAGGGCAGGGTTTGTAGGTTCAGCAGCAGGACCCTGATTGGGGCAGCAGGTCCACTTCCCCGGCCGAAGCCCCATTTCCATTACCATTGCCCAGCTCAGCTATCAGGCAGTCCTTTGGGCAGCCAATGCCTCATTCATTCTGGCCTCCATTCTGGCCTCCAGTTGTTCGATGAGGGTTTGGATGCCGGTGAGTGATGCCATTGATGCAGGTAAGGTTGTAGGAGTTGTAGGTGAAACCGGTGTAGCTGGTGAAGCTAGTGAAGTTGGTGAGGTCGATGATAGCACTGTGGGCATGGCTGGCACTGATGTTAGCACTTGAACAGGGGGTACCTGATAGGATAAAGGTAGATGGATTAGGGTATAGCGGGTAGCTGAGGTAGATCGACTCTTTGTCCAACTGTGCATGACTAGAGAAAGGGTGTTTTGTGTTCCTCTTAATGTGATGATATGTCATGAATGCACACAACATCACGTCATAATCTGTTCATGATATGATTCAGATCATTGGGTGCATACAGTCCTAAGGGATAGGTTCTATAGGTGTGAATACTCAAATTTTGACCTTGCTACAGTAAATTTGACTTTTCTACAGTAATATACCTAAACGAGGAGCTTAATCTGGAGTTAAGAAGTGGTCGACGATTAATCAGGTACGTAAATGAAATCTGCCTATTAATTTTGGCACTTCATGCATTACTTCTCCTCTACTCTTAATAATTCTACAACTGCATAAATGCATTCACGTCATCATTTAGACAAATAAACTGTCTTAATATAACCCGATTAAGCTTAATGTCGGTTAATTAATAACCGTGGTATAAAGTTTAAATCCGACAATATTGGCTAAAAGAGCCAGTTAATTAATAGCTACGGTTCAATTGCCTTAGTTTCGAACAATCCGGCTTAAGTCCAATTATCAATAATTGTGGCTAAAAGCCTAATCAATCACGTTTCGACAATAAATTGTGATTAAGCTCGAACCGCCTGATTAGTTGATAATCGTGGCATTAAAGCCTAAATCGCACATTTTGGCAAACTAATTGCCTAAAACACACCTTTTGGCCAAAGGCCTTAAAATCAACTATTTTGGCGACAATCGCGTAAAATCAATCTTTTGACAAAATGCCTTAAATCAACCATTTTCGGTTTAAAAACCGTAAAATCAAACCATTTAGAGCGACAATCGCGTAAATCGACATTTTTTGGCAAAATGCCTTAAAAATCAACCATTTTCGGTTAAAACCTAAATCAACCATTTTAGCGACAATCGCGTAAATCGACATTTTTGGCAAAATGCCTTAAAATGAACCAATTTTCGGCCAAAGGCCTAAAATCAACCATTTTAGCGACAAATCGCGTAAAATTGACATTTTTGGCAAAATGCCTTAAAATGAACCAATTTTAAGGCCAAAGGCCTTAAAATCAATCTTTTAAGC
Source organism: Jatropha curcas (assembly GCF_041381405.1). Lineage (NCBI taxonomy): Eukaryota > Viridiplantae > Streptophyta > Magnoliopsida > Malpighiales > Euphorbiaceae > Jatropha > Jatropha curcas. The sequence continues at coordinate 16,219,816 of NC_143161.1, forward strand.
GACAATCGTTTAAATGAAACCATTTTGGCACAAATGCCTTCAAATCAACAATTTTGAGCGACAAATCGTTAAATGAAACCATTTTGGCACAATGCCTCAAAATCAACATTTTTGGCACATGCCTAAAAATCAATCAATCTTTGGCAAAATGCCTAAACAAAATGCACAAAGCATACACACACTCATGCACAAGCATACACAACATGCACAAAGATGACAACAGGCCAAAGCAACACACCCAAGCATACACACACTCACGCACAAAGCATACAACACTCATGCACAAAGCATACACACTCATGCACAAAGCATACACACTCATGCACAAAGCATACACACTCATGCATTAAGCATACCCTTCAAAGCCCTTAAAGAAGGCCTATCGAACTACGTTGACTTTGATCTTCCATTCAAACGGAAGTACGTAGGCACGTTCGGGATTTCACCCCGGCGGCAAGTCGAAATCACTCAAACATTTCATTAATCCATCATTCACCTTGCAAAGCATTCATCATCGGTTAGTATCAGCATGACATGATAGTCTCGGGATCCCTCGGGTTCGTAGATTGTGCCTTAACATTGGGATAATTAATCTAGTAACTAGGTTAATTAAAATGGAGTCACTTAGGGTTTTTTCCTAGTTTACCCTAAATAATTAAACAAGGTGGCGACTCACACACTCACGTGCATTTCTCTTTCATCATATGCATCACATGCCTATGACATTTGGGGAAGGGGTTCACAGTTTGGCGACTTCACTGGGGAATTAATTATGTAATCTTTTGCATAAAAGTGGACTACGATTGTTGTGTAAACTAACCGCCCTTCTTTAGGGTATTATTTTACATGCTTTGTTTTGCAGATATGAATCAAGTGTTTCTTTCCTTAAGAATACTTGATATAGAATCCGGACTTAATTAATGTGATTAAGACATTAAAACTTGTTGATTTATTTACACGATTGAGAATCCTTTCTCCATTGCATAAAATAAATGAACTTCAAATGAATTTCTTCTCTTTCTGTTCAAACTTCTGAGTCTGGATAGCAAGTAGCGCTGATCGCAGGTCTCTTTGATTATGTCGACGGACAGCCAAAGCGTCCTCCCTGTTACCCGCAAACCATCTCTAATCCTTTTGGAGGTGGCACATGGGTATGCGTACCGTTGGACCCACGCGAAACTCCTTGTTTCACAGTGGTTAGGTATATCCATAGCTCAAGGTTCAAGGGTCCCTTAATAAGCCGATTCTCTATTTGTGTCATAGCCTATAGAACCTATCCTTTAGGACTATATGCACCCAATGGTACGAATCATCTCATTAAAATAAATTATGACGTGTTGTTGTGCGCATTCACGACATACCATAATCATTAAAAAAAAAAAAAAGGAACACAAAACATCTTCTGTTCAGTCATGCACAGTTGGACAAAGAGTCATCTACCTCATATCAGCTACCCTGATACACAGTACTACCCACTGTACCTTAATACAATTACCCTATACTTACAGGTACCCCCTGTTCAAGTGACCACATTAGTGCCAGCCACACCTACAGTGCTATCACCGACCTCATCAACTTCAACTACACCAATGGCATCATTGTCTGACATCCAAAACCTCATTGAACAACTCGAGGCCAGAATGGAGGCCAGAATGAATGAGGCATTGGCTGCCCAAAGGATTGCCTGATAGCTGAATTGGGTAATGGTAATGGTAATGGAAATGGGGCTTCAGCTAGAGGGAGTGACCTACTACTTCCATCAAGGCACCTGGTTACTGCATCTGCATCCTCAAACCCTACCCTTAATCTGGAGGACGTGCCTTCCAAAACTGCTTCTGAGCCGGAAGCTCAGAAAACGAGAAAAAAAACTGGAAACCACCAAACAGAAAAACAATGAACCCTTTCCCTCATTCCTTACGAGGAAAAGGACCAAGGTCGCCCAAATGATTAACCGACCTTCTGAGCAAGAACAGGTTGGACATAAACAATAAAGAACCCACAGCCTGTCTACCAACACCAACTACAAACTTAATACCTACCATCGTTCCAGTCGCTCATTGCCACTGCTACGAAGGTAGAAGATTTACTTCAAATGGGACAACTGAAAGAGGACTCAGGTTCCTCAAAATACGAGAAGCCTAGCCAAGCTGGCAAAGTCCATGAAATGGCAAGCATCACCCCCACGAATCCTTTACGTGTGGGCAATATGAGATATGGCAATCGGTCAAGAAGGACATATACTGATCTCGGGATGCCAATCCTTTTGGTTTTTCCGAGAGGCTATCAAGGCCAACTACATCAAGCCTTTGGAAGCAAGGCCGCCACCCTACCCTTTAACCAAGAAACTACCGAACCAATGAATACTGTAAATATCATCAAGGTCATGGGCACGAGACTGAAGCGTGCTGGACGCTTAAGAACCGTATCCAAGACCTGGTAGACGATGGTTCAATTATTCCGAGAAGTAAACCAAACATTAGCACTAATCCCTTACCAAATCACGGGGTAATGCTATTATTTCTGACCAGGAATTGATCGATCCTTTCGAGCTATTCCTAGAAATGAATGACACCTGTGTCCTGGACTTGAATGACTTATCCGAAGAGGTAACAACCGAACTGGAAGTGGAAGACTTTATGCAGCCTAGTCTCTTTGATGAGGTTGCAGTCATTACAGGAAATGATGGGGAACCAAGATCTGTTGAGCCTGATCAAGCCGAATGAGGCCCTCTCACCAATTGGAATGCCAAGGAGGAGCGCGCTGCTGATAACCCCCTCCCGAGTCAAACCTAGAGTCAAAATCTGTAATCAAGTCTTGTATTGAGTCTGAGTCTGACCCCGAGTTTGAAACCGAGTCAGAGTCCAGTCCTAGTTCTGAGCTATCTGTGTCGGATTTCGAAAATCCAGATTTCAAATTTGATGTAATCTTTGAAGACGATTCTGTCATGATCAATAAAGGCTTGCAAATTATTGACTACCCCGCGTGTCTATCTTTCCAAGCATTTCCAAGCGAAAATAATCATATAAATGAAATAAAAAATGAAAAAGAAAAAATAATAATTGGCAAAGAAGAAAATGAACATACATACATTGCATTTGACTGTGTGAACAAGGGACAGGTCAGTGAATGCTTGAGGAAGTTTGCCGATTGTTTCATGTGGAAGGCAAGTGACATCACGGGAATTGACCCAGCAATAGTGGTGCACAAGATTCCAATATATCCCGAGGTTAAGCCAGTGAAGCAGAAGCTAAGAAGGCTGAAGACCGAATGGTCCTTGAAAATCAAGGAGGAAGTGGCCAAGCAGCTGGAAAATCAATTCATAGAACCCATTGCCTACCCGACATGGTTAGCAAACATCGTGCCAGTGCCGAAGAAGATGGCAAAGTCAGAATGTGTGTGGATTACCGGGATTTGAATAAAGCATGTCCAAAGGACGACTTCCCCCTACCACATATTGACTTGTTGGTGGACCGAATGGCAGGACACGAGATGGTCTCCTTGACCGATCTTGCTGTTGGATACAACCAAATAATGATGCATTTGCCCAGACAAAGAGAAGACAGCATTCATCACGGAATGGGGAACCTACTGCTACAGGGTCATGCCTTTTGGGCTCAAAATGCCGGGGCAACCTATCAAAGAATGGCAACGACCATCTTCCATGACATGATTCACAAAGAAGTAGAAGTGTATGTCGACGATATGGTCATTAAGTCAAAAATAGCTGACGAACACGCAACCGCACTCGAGAAGTTCTTCCTTAGACTTCGAAAGTACAATTTGAAGCTCAACCCGGCAAAATGCCTGTTTGGAGCTACATCCGGAGTATTTCTAGGGCATATGGTCAGCCAGAAGGGCATAGAGATTGACCCTTCAAAATCCAAAGCCATTTTGGGAATGCCAGCACCAAGGACGGAAAAAGAAGTTCGGGGTTTCCTGGGAAGGCTACAGTACATCAGCCGATTCATCAACCAATTGGCCGATACTTGTGGACCGATTTTCAAATTGCTCAGAAAAGGAGTAGCCGTCAAATGGAATGAGGATTGTCAGAGAGCTTTGACCAAGTCAAACAGTATCTGTTATCCCCACCAGTTTTACAGCCACCAAGGCTAGGAAAGCCTTTGCGCTGTACTTATCGGTGACAGAAGAAGCGATGGGTGCAATGCTAGCTCAACAAGCAGAAGATACAAGGGTAGAAAATGCCGTATATTACCTCAGCAAAAGGATGCTAGACTACGAGTTGAAATACAACAAGATAGAAAAACTGTGTTTGGCTCTAGTATGGGCCTGTACGAAGCTACAACACTACCTCTCATCTTACACCACAAGCGTTGTTTCTTCTGAATCGAACCCCTTGAAATTCCTTATGGAGAGGCCGGTTCTGATTGTAAGATGGCTAAGTGTGGTTCAGTACTCGCGGCTTATGATTGAAATTTGTGCAACGGAAGGCGGTTGAAAGGCGAAGCCTTAGCCGATCAATTAGCAGAATTACCAGTCGAAGACAAAATGCCCGAGGTAGAATTTCCTGATGAAGACTTGTTGAGCTTGGAAAGTGAAGTCTGGGAAATGTACTTCGATGGAGCTTCGAACTACCATGGAAATGGGGTTGGAGTCGTATTCAAAACTCCTTGTGGGCGAATATGTCCCGATCGCAGTCAAATTAGATTTCGACTGCACCAATAATGAAGCCGAGTATGAAGCTTGCATAAAGGGGTTAGAAGCAGCCCTGGAAAAGGAGATAAAGATCCTCAGGTTTTCGAAGATTCTAACTTAATAGTCTCCCAAGCTTTAAGGAAATGGAAAATTAAAGAAGAGCGTTTGGTTCCTTACCTACAACGCTTGGACGAATTGGCTCAGCAATTTGAGGATTATCCTTCCACTACTTGCCGCGAGCCAAAAATCAGTTCGCAGATGCTCTGGCTACTTTAGCCTCCATGGTCAATGTAGAAGGAGACCAAGTCATCCGACCTCTAACAGTGCGGCTGCAGAAACAGCCAGCACATATCATGAATTTGGTCGATGACAAGCCTTGGTATTGGGATATACAGAATTACCTTCAGAATGAAGCCTACCCGGAGGGATCCACCAAGACTGATCAACGGACATTGAGACAGCTAGCATCCGGATATTTCCTTACTGGGGGAGTTCTGTACAAGAGAAGTTGGAATGGCCTGCACCTAAGGTGCGTTGATGAGGGAGAAGCTCAAACCATCATGGATTCCTTACATAATGGGGAATCTGGTCCACACATGCACGGGATAGCCTTGGCTCGAAAAATTGTGAACCTGGGTTATTACTGGTCAACCATGAATGCAGATTGCATGAGGCACGCGCAGAAGTGCCACGAATGTCAAATTTTCGCTAAGCTGCAAAAGCAGCCTCCAGTCAATTTGAATCCTATCACCTCACCATGGCCTTTCGCAACTTGGGGCATAGATGTGATCGGAAAAATCCACCCGAAGGCTTCTAACGGTCATCAATTCATCCTGGTTGCCGTAGATTATTTCACTAAGTGGATCGAGGCGGCCTCTTATTCGATTTTAAATGCCAAAAAGGCAGCACATTTCGTTCGTACTAACATCCTTTGTCGGTACGGAACGCCTTTCGAGATCATCACAGATAATGGGTCTCACTTTCAGAGTGAATTTTCTAATTTGTTGAAAGAAACAAGAATTCAACATCATAAGTCCTCGCCCTATCGTCCACAAACAAACGGGGCTGTAGAAGCCGCGAATAAAGCTATAAAAGTCATTCTGCAGAAGACGGCTAAAAAGCACAAAGCTTGCCATGAACAGCTACCGAATGCCTTATGGGGATATAGGACTTCGATTAGAACGCCCACAGGAGCAACTCCGTATTCGTTGGTATACGGTATGGAAGCAGTATTGCCTATTGAGCTGGAAGTTCAGTCGGCAAGGATTATCCAGGAGAGCCAGATCAGCGAAGCAGACTGGGCTAAGAATTATCATTCGCAACTTTTGGGTATGGATGAAAAGCGGTTGCAAGCAATCCACCAACTCAAGTCTACCAGAGAAGAATGGCACGGCATTTTAACAAGAAGGTCAAAGACCGAAAACTCGAAGAAGGTTGTTTGGTTCTGAAGGAAATTAGACAGCCAATTCAAGATCCACTTGGGAAGTTTCGTCCTCATTGGGCTGGCCCCTATGTGTTGAAGAAAGTATTGTCCGGCGGAGCCGTCATCTTGACTGATTTGGATGGTTTAGAATTTGCAAATCCATGTAATTTAGATCAGTTAAAGAGATATTTTGTATAAGCATTGCATAATGTAAAACGAACTACATTAGACCTGATTCTCTTCGAAAAAAAAAAAGAAATTATATATCGGAGATATGTAGGCAGCCTTGATTGGGCACGGTCTAAACATTAATAAAAATCATCATTTCATCGTTCTTTCTTCTTTGCTAATAAAAAAAAATAAATAATAATAATAATAATAATAAAAAAAAAAACCCGCTAAGTCGAAAACCCGAAAGGGCGGCTTAGGCAAAAGTCGGGGCCCGCTAAGTCGAAAACCCGGAAAGGGCGGCTTAGGCAAAAATGGGTAGCTCGCTAAGTTGAAAACCCGAAAGGGTGGCTTAGGCAAAAATTAGAGCTTGAATGAATAAAGTTGGAAAAGAGCTTGGAAAGCTTAAAAGTCAAATGACACTCCAATTAAAAAAAAAAAAGCAATAAAGCCAAAACACCAAAAAGTCCAAAAGCCTATTAGAGTCTAGGTACCCCGTCGCCTCCGTGGGGCAACGTCCTCCGAGTCATCCCCAGTTGCTGAACTCCCTCCAGCCTCGCCTGTCCGAGGAGCCAACATGATCTCCTCATCAGTCCTAATCCCATCACCAGCGTCAGCCTAAGTCCAACCCTCGAGTGCACTCAGCAATGCGTTCCTCCTTGGCTTTTCCACTGGCCAGACAACGGTCATGAACCAGGTCCGATATTCAGGAGAAGTATGAATACCAGCAGGATTAGGTAAGGGCCTAACCATGTGATGGTCTCTAACCCATGCCCTAAGAACGGCTCGGGTAACTCCCGGAGTGATGGCTGAATCAGCTAAAGAATCATCCATAATCGGAACAGTTTGATCTATCCCCATCTGCCTCAAAACGCGCGAAGCGCAGTACCAGGTACAATGTGTAAGGCCTAAAAGGTAAACCTGAGTATGACGAAAGCTAACCTGGATAAAGCGGATGATGTCATACCAGGGTACAAACCACTGCACCTCATTTGGACCCAATTCCATTAGCCATGAAGTCCATGCATCAGCAGACGGGTATGTGATCAGAATCCTCCGCATACGATACTGAGAAGGGTTGTAAGGCAAACGGGTAGGAGCAGCAACCACTTGAAGGTGGTCCTTCAACCAAACCTGAGTAATGGATCCTTTCCATTACAAAGGGATGAACCAAAAAAAAAAAAAAAGATGAGAGGAAAATACCTGGAGTATAATCGGGGAAACTGTCCAGTCCTCGAAGCCTAGAGCAGCTCTGTCAAGGCTCCTGATGGTTTCTGCCAGCACAATGCCACCAATGCAACCCATGTCCTCCATCTGCCAAACCATAGGACAGAGTCGCAAGTCCCCGAAGCCTGGGTCCTTGTTAAACAAGAAACCAGCTGATAAGCAAAAAACCAAGGCCCGCATCCTCAGCCTCATCCGGTCTGGGTCATCTGAACGGACCTCTGAAAATTCATCAATCAGAGGCAGCAGAATTGCTTTCTGATCACCAACAATCATAGCCCTAGCTTGAGGTCGACTGAACTGAAACAGGTTTTCAAACGACCGAACATACCCAATCTTGACTTCATGCCTGACCAATGGGGCATTGGGATCGCACCCTATGATAGCACAAAATTCCTCAAAAAGAGGACACATCTCCTCCATCATGGCTCCGAACCGAAACACATGGGACTCAGGATCCCAAAGTCTGATGCAGGCCCATAAAAAATTCCAGTCGATTACTACCCCCCTGAGAGTAACGATAGGAGAGAGACCATACCGCCCCAAATTGATCTTTTCAACTTTGGAGAGACTCCAAGTCCAGCTGTGCATGTTGTGATTGAAAGAAGGATTCATTCTTTAAAGCAACAAGAACAAAAGGAGAAGAGAGAAAAGAGAGAATGAGTGAAGAAGCAACCAACAAAACAAGTTTTTATAGAAAAATGCGCCGAATGAAGGCGGCAGCAGTCGCCGAACGAAGGCGGCAGCGGCCGCCAAATTGCCACCAAATAACGGCGGCAGCAGCCGCCGAATAATGGCGGCAACGGCCCCCACAAAAAAAAAAAAATAAATAAATAAAAAATCATCACATTCGGCCGCAGAGGCCCAAAAATCACATTCAGTCCAAAGTGGCCCGAAGAATCACATTCAGGCCAAAGTGGCCCGAAGAATCACATTCAGGCCAAAGAGGCCCGAAAAATCACAATTCAGGCCACAGAGGCCCGAAAAATCACATTCAGGCGGCAGAGGCCCGAAAAATCACATTCAGGCCGCAGAGGCCCGAAAAATCACATTCAGGCCAAAGTGGCCCGAAGATTCACATTTAGGCCAAAGAGGCCCGAAAATTCACATTCAGGCCCCAAAGGCCCGAAAATTTACATTCAGGCCACAGAGGCCCGAAGAATCACATTCAGGCCAAAGTGGCCCGAAGAATCACATTCAGGCCACAGAGGCCCGAAAAATCACAATTCAGGCCACAGAGGCCCGAAAAATCACATTCAGGCCGCAGAGGCCCGAAAAATCACATTCAGGCCACAGAGGCCCGAAGAATCACATTCAGGCCAAAGTGGCCCGAAGAATCACATTCAGGCCAAAGAGGCCCGAAAAATCACAATTCAGGCCACAGAGGCCCGAAAAATCACATTCAGGCCGCAGAGGCCCGAAAAATCACATTCAGGCCAAAGTGGCCCGAAGATTCACATTTAGGCCAAAGAGGCCCGAAAATTCACATTCAGGCCCCAAAGGCCCGAAAATTCACATTCAGGCCACAGAGGCCCGAAGAATCACATTCAGGCCAAAGTGGCCCGAAGAATCACATTCAGGCCACAGAGGCCCGAAAAATCACAATTCAGGCCACAGAGGCCCGAAAAATCACATTCAGGCCGCAGAGGCCCGAAAAATCACATTCAGGCCGCAGAGGCCCAAAAAATCACATTCAGGCCAAAGTGGCCCGAAGATTCACATTTAGGCCAAAGAGGCACGAAAATTCACATTCAGGCCCCAAAGGCCCGAAAATTCACATTCAGGCCACAGAGGCCCGAAGAATCACATTCAGGCCAAAGTGGCCCGAAGAATCACATTCAGGCCAAAGTGGCCCGAAAAATCACATTCAGGCCCTAGAGGCCCGAAAAATCACAATTCAGGCCACAGAGGCCCGAAAAATCACATTCAGGCCACAGAGGCCCGAAAAATCACATTCAGGCCACAGAGGCCCGAAAAATCACATTCGGGCGCAGAGGCTTCAAAATTCACAATTCGGCCTAAGGCCCGAAATTCAAAACTCGGCCTAGGGTCCGAAAATTCACAACTCAGCCCAAGGCCCCACAATCCCAATTTGGCCCAAGGTCCGAGTTTTGCCTTCAAAATTTGCTCCTTCAAACGGCCACTGGCTCTCATAAATCATTTTTATGATAGCCAGTGGGGGGCAACTGTGAATACTCAAATTTTGACCTTGCTACAGTAACTTTGACTTTTCTACAGTGTCAATGCCGGACTGCAAACAGTCCGGCCGGACCGAAGGCCATTTTGGATATTTACTGGAAGTATGCCAATATGGTACTTAAAACGTCCGGGATGTCACGAGGATCGCAGAACTGGTCTCGAAATAATTTTTGGAGGTCCAGAACTCCCGGAAAAGCCCCTGGAGTGAAATACGGGGGATTCCACCGGCCACGGCGGCGCCGGCCGCCGGACACGGCGGAAGCAGCCGCCCAGCCGGGTGGCAGCTCCCGCCGAGCCGCCTGGGCGGCAGCTGCCGCCCTGCCAGGCGGCCCCTGCCGCCCCTGGAGGCGGCACCTGCCGCCCAGCCTCCCAGGCGGCAGCTGCCGCCCTGCTAGGCGGCACCTGCCGCCCAGCCAGGCGGCAGCTGCCGCCGAGCCGCCTGGGCGGCACCTGCCGCCCTGCCAGGCGGCACCTGCCGCCCAGCCAGGCGGCACCTGCCGCCCTGGACCCGAAAATGGCCTATAAATAGGCCATTTTCAGTCCAATTTCAACACCCTGGTCTGTGTTGACGGACGATCTTTCTCTCCCCGCGCTCTTTGCGATTCTTTTACCGTTTTTTGCATTTTATTTAATTTTTATTGCATTTTTATTGTGATATTTGGACACTAAAATTGAACAAAAAAAATAATAAATTAATTTTTCCCAAGCAAGGAGCTTAAATCTGGAATTAAGAAGTGGTCGCCGATTAAATCAGGTACGTAAACGAAACTCTGCCTATTTAATTTTAGCACTTCATGCATGCTTCTCTTCTACTCTTAATAATTCTACAACTGCATAAATGCATTCACGTCATCATTTAGACAAATAAACTGTCTTAATTAAACACAATTAAGCTTAAATGTCCGGTTAATTAATAACCGTGGTATTAAAGTTTAAATCCGACAATATTGGCTAAAAGAGCCTAGTTAATTAATAGCTACGGTTCAATTGCCTTATTTCGAACAAATCCGGCTTAAGTCCAATTAATCAATAATTGTGGCTAAAAGCCTTAATCAATCACGTTTCGACAATAAATTGTGATTAAGCTCGAACGCCCGATTAATTGATAATCGTGGCATTAAAGCCTAAATCGCACATTTTGGCAAACTAATTGCCTAAAACAACACCTTTTGGCCAAAGGCCTTAAAATCAACTATTTTGGCGACAATCGCGTAAAATCAATCTTTTGGCAAAATGCCTTAAAATCAACCATTTTCGGTTTAAAACCGTAAAATCAACCATTTTAGCGACAAATCGCGTAAAATCGACATTTTTTGGCAAAATGCCTTAAAATCAACCATTTTCGGTTTAAAACCGTAAAATCAACCATTTTAGGGACAAATCGCGTAAAATCGACATTTTTGGCAAAATGCCTTAAAATGAACCAATTTTCGGCCAAAGGCCTAAAATCAACCATTTTAGCGACAAATCGCGTAAAATCGACATTTTTGGCAAAATGCCTTTAAAATCAACCATTTTCGGCTCAAAGCCGTAAAATCGACATTTTTGGCAAAATGCCTTAAAATGAACCAATTTTCGGCCAAAGGCCTTAAAATCAAGCTTTTAAGCGACAAATCGTTTAAATGAACCATTTTGGCACAAATGCCTTAAAATCAACAATTTTGAGCGACAAATCGTTTAAATGAACCATTTTGGCACAAATGCCTCAAAATCAACATTTTTGGCAACATGCCTAAAAATCAATCAATCTTTGGCAAAATGCCTAAACAAAATGCACAAAGCATACACACACTCATGCACAAAGCATACACAAACATGCACAAAGCATACACAAACATGCACAAAGCATACACACACTCATGCACAAAGCATACACAAACATGCACAAAGCATACACAAACATGCACAAAGCATACACACACTCATGCACAAAGCATACACAAACATGCACAAAGCATACACAAACATGCACGGAGCATACACACACACTCATGCATTAAGCATACACCTTCAAAGCCCTTTTAAAAAGGCCTATCGAACTACGTTGACTTTGATCTTCCATTCAAACGGAAGTACGTAGGCACGTTCGGGATTTCACCCCGGGTGGCAAGTCGAAATCATCAAAATCACTCAAACATTTCATTAATCCATCATTCACCTTGCAAAACATTCATTCATCGGTTAGTTTATCAGCATGACATAGTCTCGGGATCCATCTCGGGTTTGCATACCATGCCTTACACATTGGGATAATTAATCTAGTAACTAGGTTAATTAAAATTGAAGTCATTTAGGGTTTTTTCCTAGTTTACCCTAAAATAATTAAACAAGGTGGCGACTCACACACTCACGTGCATTTCTTTCTTTTGTCATATGCATCACATGCCTATGCATCCGGGGAAAGGGGTCCACACATTTACCCCATGATTTGGTAAGGGATTAGTGCTAATGTTTGGTTTACTTCTCGGAATAATTGAACCATCATCTACCAGGTCTTGGATGCGGTTCTTAAGCGTCCAGCACGCTTCAGTCTCGTGCCCATGACCTTGATGATATTCACAGTATTCATTGGTTCGGTAGTTTCTTGGTAAAGGGTAGGGTGGCGGCCTTGCTTCCAAAGGCTTGATGTAGTTGGCCTTGACAGCCTCTCGGAAAACCAAAAGGATTGGCATCCCGAGATCAGTATATGTCCTTCTTGACCGATTGCCATATCTCATATTGCCCACACGTAAAGGATTCGTGGGGGTGATGCTTGCCATTTCATGGACTTTGCCAGTTTGGCTAGGCTTCTCGTATTTTGAGGAACCTGAGTCCTCTTTCAGTTGTCCCATTTGAAGTAAATCTTCTGCCTTCGTAGCAGTGGCAATGAGCGACTGGAACGATGGTAGGTATTGAGTTTGTAGTTGGTGTTGGTAGACAGGCTGTAGGTTCTTTATTATTATGTCCACCTGTTCTTGCTCAGAATGTCGGTTAATCATTTGGGCGACCTTGGTCCTTTTCCTCGTAAGGAATGAGGGAAAGGGTTCATTGTTTTTCTGTTTGGTGGTTTCCAGTTTTTTTCTCGTTTTCTGAGCTTCCGGCTCAGAAGCAGTTTTGGAAGGCACGTCCTCCAGATTAAGGGTAGGGTTTGAGGATGCAGATGCAGCACCAGGTCCTTGATTGGAGGCAGCATGATCATTTCCCCCAACTGGAGCCCCATTTCCATTACTACCGCCTAGTTCAGCTAATAGGGCAATTCTTTGGGCAGCCAATGCCCCATTCATTTTAGCTTCGATTCTGGCTTCCATTCTGGCCTCGAGTTGTTCAATGAGGGTTTGGATGTCAGCAAGTGATGCCATTGGTGTAGTTGAAGTTGATGAGGTTGGTGATAGCACAGTAGGTGTAGCTGACACTTGAACAGGGGGTACCTGTAAGTATGAGGGTAACTGGATTAAGGGTATAGTAGTATCAGGGTAGCTGATATGAGAGAGAATGACTCTTTGTCCAACTGTGCATGACCAAAATATATATTTTTTGTGTTCTCCATGTGTTTACCCAATGTTTATGATATGTCGTGAATGCGCATAACAACACATCATAATCTGTTTTAATGAGATGCTTCATATCACGGGGTGCATATAGTCCTAAAGGATAGGTTCTATAGGCTATGACACAAATAGAGAATCGGCTTATTAAGGGACCCTTGAACCTTGAGTATGGATATACCTAATCACATGTGAAACAAGGAGTTTCGCGTGGGTCCAACGGTACGCATACCCATGTGCCACCTCCAAAAGGATTAGAGATGGTTTGCGGTAACAGGGAGGACGCTTTGGCTGTCCGTCGGCATAATCAAAGAGACCTGCCGATCAGCGCCACTTGCTATCCAGACTCAGAAATTTGAACAGAAAGAGAAGAAATTCATTTGAAGTTCATTTTTTTTATGCAATGGAGAAAAGGATTCTCAATCGTGCAAATAAATCAACAAGTTTTAATGTCTTAATCACATTAATTAAGTCCGGATTTCCATATCAAGTATTCTTAAGGAAAGAACACTTGATTCATATCTGCAAAACAAAGCATTGTAAAATAATACCCTAAAGAAGGGCGGGTTAGTTTACACAACAATCGTAGTCCGCTTTATGCAAAATGATTACATATTACTTCCCCAGCAGAGTCGCCAAACTGTGAACCCCTTTCCCCGGATATCATATAGGCATGTGATGCATATGACAAAAGAAAGAAATGCACGTGAGTGTGTGAGTCGCCACCTTGTTTAATTATTTTTAGGGTAAACTAGGAAAAAACCCTGAATGACTTCAATTTTAATTAACCTAGTTACTAGATTAATTATCCCAATGTGTAAGGCATGGTATGCAAACCCGAGATGGATCCTGAGACTATGTCATGCTGATAAACTAACCGATGAATGAATGTTTTGCAAGGTGAATGATGGATTAATGAAATGTTTGAGTGATTTTGATGATTTCGACTTGCCACCCGGGGTGAAATCCCAAACGTGCCTACGTACTTCCGTTTGAATGGAAGATCAAAGTCAACGTAGTTCGATAGGCCTTGTTTCAAGGGCTTTGAAGGTGTATGCTTAATGCATGAGTGTGTGTGTGTATGCTCCGTGCATGTTTGTGTATGCTTTGTGCATGTTTGTGTATGCTTTGTGCATGAGTGTGTATGCTTTGTGCATGAGTGTGTGTATGCTTTGTGCATTTTGTTTAGGCATCTCGCCAAAGATTGATTGATTTTTAGGCATGTTGCCAAAATGTTGATTTTGAGGCATTTGTGCCAAAATGGTTCATTTAAACGATTTGTCGCTCAAAATTGTTGATTTTAAGGCATTTGTGCCAAAATGGTTCATTTTAAGGCATTTTGCCAAAAATGTCGATTTTACGGCTTTGAGCCGAAAAAGGTTGATTTTAAAGGCATTTTGCCAAAAATGTGGATTTTACGCGATTTGTCGCTAAAATGGTTGATTTTACGGTTTTTTACCGAAAATGGTTGATTTTAAAGGCATTTTGCCAAAAATGTCGATTTTAAGCGATTAATTTGCCAAAATGTTCGATTTAAGCGATTTGTCGCTAAAATGGTTGATTTTAGGCCTTTGGCCAAAAATTGGTTCATTTTAAGGCATTTTGCCAAAAATATCGATTTTACGGCTTTGAGCCGAAAAAGGTTGATTTTAAAGGCATTTTGCCAAAAATATCGATTTTAAGCGATTTGTCGCTAAAATGGTTGATTTTAGGCCTTTGGCCGAAAATTGGTTCATTTTAATGGCATTTTGCCAAAAATGTCGATTTTACGCGATTTGTCGCTAAAATGGTTGATTTTACGGTTTTTTACCGAAAATGGTTGATTTTAAGGCATTTTGCCAAAAGATTGATTTTAATGTAGGCAATTTGTTGCCAAAAACGTGATTGAACGAGGCCGTTAGCCACAATTATTGATTAATTGGACTTTTAGGCGAAGTGTTCGAAATAAAGGCAATTACACCGTAGTTATTGATTAACTAGGCATCTTAGCCGATATTGTCGGATTTAAACTTTAATACCACGATTATTAATTAATCGGGCGTTTAAGCTTAAATTCATTTACTTGAGGCAATTTATTTGCCAAATTAATGACGTGAATGCATTTATGCAGTTGTAGAATTATTAAGAGTAGAGGAGAAGTATGCATGAAGTGCTAAAATTAAATAGGCAGAGTTTCGTTTTCGTACCTGATTTAATCGGCGACCACTTCTTAATTCCAGATTTAAGCTCCTTGCTTAGGGAAAATTAATTTAGTTTTTTGTTCAATTTTAGTGTCCAAATATCACAATAAAAATGCAATAAAAATTAAATAAAATGCAAAAAAAACGGTAAAAGAATCGCAAAGAGCGCGGGGGGAGAAAGATCGTCCGTCAACACAGACAGCGGTGTCGAAATTGGACTGAAAATGGCCTATTTATAGGCCATTTTCGGGTCCCGGGAGGCGGGGCGGCTGCTGCCGCCCGGGACCGGCGGCCGGCGCCGCCGTGGCCGGCGGCTGCTGCCGCCGTGTCCGGCGGCCGGCGCCGCCGTGGCCGGTGGGATCCCCCGTATTTCACTCCAGGGGCTTTTCCGGGAGTTCTGGACCTCCAAAAATTATTCCGGGACCAGTTCTGCGATCCTCGCGACATCCCGGACGTTTTAAGTACCATATTGGCATACTTCCAGTAAATGTCCAAAATGGCCTTCGGTCCGGCCGGACTGTTTGCAGTCCGGCATTGACACTGTAGCAAGGTCAAAATTTGAGTATTCACAGTTGCCCCCCACTGGCTATCATAAAAATGATTTATGAGAGCCAGTGGCCATTTGAAGGAGCAAATTTTGAAGGCGAAACTCGGACATTGGGCCAAATTGGGATTGTGGGGCCTTGGGCTGAGTTGTGAATTTTCGGACCCTAGGCCGAGTTTTGAATTTCGGGCCTTAGGCCGAATTGTGAATTTTCAAGCCTCTGCGGCCGAATGTGATTTTTCGGGCCTCTGTGGCCTGAATGTGATTTTTCGGGCCTCTGTGGCCTGAATGTGATTTTTCGGGCCTCTGTGGCCTGAATTGTGATTTTTCGGGCCTCTAGGGCCTGAATGTGATTTTTCGGGCCACTTTGGCCTGAATGTGATTCTTCGGGCCATTTTGGCCTGAATGTGATTCTTCGGTCCTCTGTGGCCTGAATGTGAATTTTCGGGCCTTTGGGGCCTGAATGTGAATTTTCGTGCCTCTTTGGCCTAAATGTGAATCTTCGGGCCACTTTGGCCTGAATGTGATTTTTCGGGCCTCTGCGGCCTGAATGTGATTTTTCGGGCCTCTGTGGCCTGAATTGTGATTTTTCGGGCCTCTGTGGCCTGAATGTGATTCTTCGGGCCACTTTGGCCTGAATGTGATTCTTCGGGCCTCTGTGGCCTGAATGTGAATTTTCGGGCCTTTGGGGCCTGAATGTGAATTTTCGGGCCTCTTTGGCCTAATTGTGAATCTTCGGGCCACTTTGGCCTGAATGTGATTTTTCGGGCCTCTGCGGCCTGAATGTGATTTTTCGGGCCTGTGTGGCCGAAAATGTGAATTTTGGGCCTTTGTGGCCTGATTGTGATTTTTCGGGCCTGTGTGGCCGAAAATGTGAATTTTGGGCCTCTGTGGCCTGATTTGTGATTTGTGGGCCTCTGTGGCCAGATTGTGAATTTCCGGGCCTGTGTGGCCGAAAATGTGAATTTTGAGCCTCTGTGGCCTGATTTGTGATTTGTGGGCCTCTATGGCCAGATTGTGAATTTTCGGGCCTGTGTGGCCGAAAATGTGAATTTTGGGCCTCTGTGGCCTGATTGTGATTTTTCGGGCCTGTGTGGCCAAAAATGTGAATTTTGGGCCTCTGTGGCCTGATTTGTGATTTGTGGGCCTCTGTGGCCAGATTGTGAATTTCCGGGCCTGTGTGGCCGAAAATGTGAATTTTGGGCCTCTGTGGCCTGATTTGTGATTTGTGGGCCTCTGTGGCCAGATTGTGAATTTTCGGGCCTGTGTGGCCGAAAATGTGAATTTTCGGGCCTGTGTGGCCGAAAATGTGAATTTTTGTTTTTATTTTTCTGCACTCACTGTTTTATTGGTATGCATGCTAAGGTAGAATGAAGACATTATCCTTAGTAAAGAACTGAAGGATAACTCTTATATTGCTTTACCTTCTAGGATCCTTATATCAAATTGGATGTGGGTGAGACCTCTATGTCCCAAATCCCGGTCGGAATATTCGATCCTAGCCACCCGGTTGGAGCGATTATCAGTCCGTCCCATCTGGGTTACCTGAGGCATTTCGATGCGGGCCGAAACAGTCACAAGGAGTTACTGGGCGCTTTGGCCGAGAGATGGTGGGACACCACTAATACTTTTCATTTTTCTTGGGGCGAGATGACAATGACCCCTGTGGACTTTTCTGTGATCTCCGGGATCCCTTTTGGCACTCGGCCGATTGAATTATATAATGACTGGAGGACAGAGATCTCCTCTGACCGGATGGTGGAGCTGATCGGGATAGATCTGCCTCGGATCTTCGGGCCAGGCTCTACTACTCCAGCCTTGAGCGTTTCCAGACGCTGGTTGCATCTCCAGGCCCCCGGTATTTATGCCAGACACAGGCGGGGAGAGCTGACGGCTACTCAGGTGGCCAGATTCACTTTATTCCTGGTATTTGCTTCGACCTTTTGGTCCAACAGAAAAGAGAAATTCAATCCTTCTATCTTGAAGAGTTTGGAAAACCTAGCCCATCTTACGGAGTACGACTGGGCCGGCGCTATTCTGAGTCGTATGTACGACGACATGTGTGATCTGAGTCGGAGCCATTGTAAACTCAGCGGGACCTACTACTTATGGGAGGTAATGTGGAGAACATTCTGTATTTTTCTCGTTTTATTCGACCTCTCTTGACTCTTGTTTCTTCTTCTTTTCATTTGCAGACTTGGGCATTTGAGTACTTTCCTTATACTCGCCCAGAGCAGATTCATGCTGATCTCGGATTGGGTTTGGTACCTTTGGCTTGGAGATGGTACCGAACAAACCTTCATACCAGTCGGCACAAGGATTCGCTAAAGGATCTGAGAGCCTTTTTTGATACTTGTAGTTTGGCGCAGGTATGTGTCTAGTAATTCTTGAACATGTTGAATAAAAAGGATTTATTAACATATTTGCTTCTTTTATAGGTTGAGGTAGGGGCGATGGCTACCCATCTACAGAACTGGATTCAGGTTGATCCCCGTTTCCAGCGGTCGGACGACTTGTCTCGGCGGAGGCTGGTTCTGTCGTACCCCATTCTGAGACGATATTACTTGGGCGAGAGGGTAGACTTTCAAATAAGAGGTTGTCGTTCTATTCCTCATTCTCCTCCCGAGGACATGCGGGTGGGTAAGCACATGACGCTCACCGATGCTCATACTAAGGGTGTTCCGTATGAGGAGTTCACCTTGGAGGGAGATTACGCCGAGTTTTGCAGGCTTTTCTTGATGCAGCCTATTGAGTCTCGGCTTGATAGTTTTCGTACCTGATTTAATCGGCGACCACTTCTTAATTCCAGATTTAAGCTCCTTGCTTAGGGAAAATTAATTTAGTTTTTTGTTCAATTTTAGTGTCCAAATATCACAATAAAAATGCAATAAAAATTAAATAAAATGCAAAAAAACGGTAAAAGAATCGCAAAGAGCGCGGGGGGAGAAAGATCGTCCGTCAACACAGACAGCGGTGTCGAAATTGGACTGAAAATGGCCTATTTATAGGCCATTTTCGGGTCCAGGGCGGCAGCTGCCGCCCAGGAGGCTCGGCGGCTCCGCGGCAGGTGCCGCCTGGCAGGGCGGCAGCTGCCGCCCAGGCGGCTCGGCGGCAGCTGCCGCCTGGCTGGGCGGTAGGTGCCGCCTGGCAGGGCGGCAGCTGCCGCCTGGGAGGTTGGGCTGTAGCAAGGTCAAAATTTGAGTATTCACACCATCCCATATACAAGTTCAAAGGGAGAAGCTCCATTTACTGACTTGAAGGTAGTGCGATGCCCCCAGAGCGCGAAAGGAAGTTTCTCAGCCTAGCTTCTGTACCTTTCGCACATTTTAGACAGGATTCTTTTAATCTCCTTATTCGCGGCTTCTACTGTACCATTAGCCTGAGGGCGATAAGGAGAAGAATGGTGATGGGGAACACCATAGCGACAGAAAATGTTCTGTTCAATGAATCTAGCCACATGTTTGGCGGTCAAAGTTTTGTAGGATTGAGCCTCGATCCATCTAGAAAAGTAGTCCACTGCAACCAATATATACTGATGGCCGTTCGATGCTGCTGGCGTGATTTTGCCGATAATATCTATGCCCCATGTAGAAAAAGGCCAAGAAGGAGTTGTCGGATGGAGTTCAACAGCAGGTAAGTGGCTTTTATTATCATGATATTGGCAGGCTTTGCAATGACGTACATAATGAACACAGTCACCTTCCATCTGCATCCAAAAATAACCTTGCCTCATGATTTTTCTGGCTAAACTCATGCCGCTTAAATGAGTACCGCAAACTCCGTCATGGACTTTCTTCATTATTTCTTCTCCCTCCTTCTTACTTACGCATCTTAGCAGCATCCCGTCCCAAGCTCTTCTATAAAGTTCACCATCAGCTAGGACATAATTCAGAGCCATTTTTCTCAAGACTGAACGGTCTTCTTTTGTCGCATCATCAGAAAAAGTTTCGTCTCTCATATACCGCAGAATATCCGTAAACTAGGATTCTTCCTCCGACTCCACCTGATTCACAAAATGTTCTTCATAGCACGGGATATTTGCCGCGGTAATGATGAATGACTTCTTTGGAACTTTACTCAAATCCTGCCAAGCTGATGCTAAATTTGCCAAGGCATCCGGAATTCTGTTATAGGTTCTTCCTATGTGAGTGAAGGTGATCTTATCAAAGAGTGCTGCCTTCTTCAACAAGTACTCGACATAGGGCTTCAATCTCTCTTCTTCTACTTTCCATCTTTCATTGGCATGTTTGATAACCAATAATGAATCTCCTATTACCTCGACTTCCTTAGCACCGGATGCAAGAAGAGCTTCCATTCCCATGATGCATGCTTCATATTCAGCCATATTGTTGGTGACTGGAAACAATAACCTTTTGCACATCGTTGTGACCTCGCCATTAGGTGCTTCTATAACAATACCAGCTCCGGCTCCATTTTCTGTTGGCTGATCCATCAAAGTACAATTTCCAGGCCCCTGTTTCAACATACAGCAAGTGTTCATCTGGAAACTCCAATTCCCATGATTCATCATTTGTAATCGGATTTTCTGTCAGGAACTCTGCCACAACCCGACCTTTGACCGTTTTCTTCGTTACAAACTCTGCGTCC
Organism: Jatropha curcas; assembly: GCF_041381405.1. Taxonomy (NCBI): domain Eukaryota; kingdom Viridiplantae; phylum Streptophyta; class Magnoliopsida; order Malpighiales; family Euphorbiaceae; genus Jatropha; species Jatropha curcas. The sequence continues at coordinate 16,240,339 of NC_143161.1, forward strand.
ACACTAGACATCTGAATTAACCATTTGGATAGCCGTCCTTCTAGAGTAGGCGTTCTCTGCAGATACTTCATAGGATCAATTTTGGAAACGAAAGTGACCCTGAAGGAATCAAAGTAAGGCCTCAACTTCTTTATCGACCATACTACTGCCATACACGTTTTCTCTACCAAATTGTACTTCTCCTCGATAGGCAGTAGTTTTTTGCTAATGTAATAACTGACCTTTTCTACTCCAGCAGCGTCCGGCTGTACCAACATTGCACCCACTCCTGCATCCTCTATAGACAAATACAGGATCAGAGGTTCTCCTGGTCTAGGTGAACTCAGCACTGGTGGATTCATTAAATACTTTTTTTATGTGATCAAAGGCTTTCTGGCAGTCCTCATTCCATTTAACCGGCTGATTCTTCTTAAGTAGCTTGAAAATCGGAGCACAAGTGATGGATAGCCTAGAAATAAACCTACTGATATACTGAATTTTTCCCAGGAAGCTTCTCACCTGACGTTCTGTTCTTGGCGGTTCCATATCCTGAATGGCTTTTATTTTGTCGGGGTCAACCTCAATCCCGTTAGGTCCTACAACAAAACCTAACAACTTCCCTTTTGTTACTCTGAATACGCACTTTTTAGGATTGAGTCTTAAGTTGTACTGCTTAACCCGTGCAAAGAACTTTTTTAGCATTTCTGCGTGCTCTTCCTGTGTTCTTGTCATGATCACCATATCATCCACATATACTTCTAATCCTTTATGGATCATATCATGAAATAATGTTGTAGCCATTCTCTGATATGTCGCCCCGGCGTTCTTCAATCCAAATGGCATCACTCTATAGCAAAAAGTCCCAAAATCCGTGGTGAAGGCAGTCTTATGCTTGTCAACTAAGGCCATCAATATTTGGTTGTATCCGGAGAATCCGTCCATGATAGATAACATCCCATTCCGGCTGCACTGTCGATCAAAACATCTATGTGCGGAAGTGGAAAGTCATCCTTAGGTGAGGCTTTGTTTAAGTCCCTGTAATCAACACAAACTCTTATCCTCCCGTCTTTCTTCAGCACAGGGACTATATTAGCCAACCATTCCGGATAATGTACTACTTCTAAGAATCCTGCATCCAACTGCTTCTGGACCTCAGCTTTGATCTTATCCTGTCATTTTGGTCTGACCCGTATCCTCTTCTGCTTCACTGGCTTAATACTTGGGTCAGTAGGAATGAAGTGTTCTGCAATTGATCTGTCATTTCCTGGCATGTCTGCATAGCTCCAGGCAAATACCTTTGAATTTCTCTTAATACATTCTTGAAGATCCTGTCTAAGTTCAGGTTTAAAGTCCGATCCGATTTCGATTATTTTGGGATCTTCGGTGGTGCTTAAGTTAAATGCAAAATGATGCAATGCATTTATGTCAAATATGCGCGTGGTATAATCAATGCCATGAACGAGACAATCAGGAAAATAAGAAAACAAATAGTCAAAGTTCACTTCCATTGATTGAAATAATAAAGGGAAACCATCCAAATTGTTCTCAAAACAAAAATCAGAAAAACAAAAGACAGGATTAATAGGCTGTTCAATACATTCATCACAACTAGCCTTTATTGCTTGGATTACTTCATCAGCATCTGCAACTTCCTTTGCTTCCGGGGTAGCTTCTGCTTTGGCCTCTCCATGCTCCGCCATCTTCATCACCTTCCTCTCTGCTTCTTCAACATCTTCAGCAGCTAGTACTGACTGGAGGATCCTCGCCTTAGCCTTCTGCTCTTGCACCATCTTGGAAGCTTCATCCCCAATCCCCAGGAAATCTTCGAACTCAGATATCTTCTTTGACCATTCAGTGTCACTGCTTGTTTGAACCATACTCACCATGAACTGAGTGCCTTCAACCAACTGTTCAAAGGTAGGTTCAGGAGACTTGATCAACTGCTCATCAAAGTCTGTCATGAAGATTTCCAGGCCAGGGTAAGTCTTTCCTCTACTCTGAAATTCCCTTGAAGCCTCTGGGACAAAGAAAATCTGATTCAGATTCGGCTCTCTAATCGGAGACTAGATCTCATACTTCTCCTTCTTTCGGTTCTCTGAATACCCCAGCCCACGTCGGTCTTGTTGTCCATATGCTGAGGACAGAGGTTCAAACCTTCCTTGTAACTCCCGGCCTAGCCCTTTGTCATATTGCCATTGCATCTTTTTCATCATTTTCCTAGAAAAAGGACTCATCCTATTTACTGCACTCTTACTTTCATTAATTGGCACATCAATCACAGCCACCTGGAAACCAGACAAAGGGACAGTCAACTCTAAGCCTTCTACAGCTGCCACATTCAAGTCCTCTTGCGCATTAACGGTCACCACCTCAGTATCCCATGAAACCTTAACTTTTCTGTGCAAGGTGGACGGAATTGCACCTAGAGGATGGAACCATGGCCTTCCCAACAACAGAGCATAATTGGCCAGAATATCCAGAACGACCACATCCACCCAACTCTCTATAGCCCCTGTGGAGATCTTTGCTCTGAAAGTTCCTTTTGCATTGCGCATGGTATTATCATATGCTTTGACCACCATGTTGGACGATTCAAGTTCTGACTCCTCTATCTTGAATTTTGACAGCATCTTCAGGGGGCATACACACAAGGCTGACCCATTGTCCACCATCACATTGCGGGTTTCACGCCCATTAACGGCAATCTGAATGTATAGAGGCTTGAAATGTTTCCTTCCTTCCGGAGGTAGGTCGAAGTCAAAGAAAGTGATCTCACCAATTCTGCGCTGCAACACATTGATCATGTCTACACTTTGGATCCGGGCAGGCACTCTAACAAATGTCATGGCTTCCAACAAAGACTCCCTATGCTCCTTGGAGGCTATTAGCAAATCCCATAATGAAATATCAGCCTTTGTCCTCTGCAGCTGGCTCAATACTGAATTTGCAGTTACACCGCTAGGTGTTCTGTTTTGGCTGCTCTCACCCACTTCGGTAGTCTTCTTTTGCATTTTTCCCACTTCCTCTTCCTTCTTCTTTTCTTTGGGTTGTTCTTCGCCCTTTTCTGTTGTCTTCTTTCTCATGCCATCAGTGGCAACTTCTTTTCCCTTAGCCTGAACACTGTTATCGGGATTATACACTCGCCCGCTTCGGGTTAAGCTCTGGATGCCCACTTCATTCACATCCTCCTCACTGTTATAATACCACTGCTCTTCCTGATCAGCTAAACTTTTCTGGATTGCGAGCTGAATCTGCTCGTCTTCACTCTCTGGTACCTTGCCCACCTTTACAGTAATGCTCTTCTCAATCTCTATTTTCACGGGCCTTTTCTCTTCGTCTTCCTCGCTGCTGCAATCATCCCATATGTTCAGCATGGCACACATTCTTTCTTCCCATTCAGCCTCTGCCAACACAAGCTCTTCCGGTAAGCCACTTCCGATTGCATTAACTGATCCACCTGACTGGGACTTGTGGGGTGGATAATTGTACTGGTACTGGGGCAGTGGATTATTCTTTGTGCTTGGCTTGTTCTTCTCGGAAGGCTTGGTAATTTTTCCGCTGTCTATCAAATCTTGAATGTCGTGCCTTAACTTGAAGCAATCATCAGTTGAATGCCCCTTACACTGATGGTAATCGCAATTCCGATCCATAAACCTTCCACGAACAGGTTTAGCTGGATTAACTGGCAGCTTTGAAAGTACTCCGTTCTTGATACATGATCTCATGGCCGTGCTCAGAGGTCTCCCCAAATCGGTAAACTCTCTTCTCACTCTTTCATTGACAGCCCCCACCGTGTTGCTACTTCCTGACTGGTTCGGATTGGTGGTTCTAGTATTTCTATCATTGTAGGAAGTCCGATAGTTGCCAAACCCTCGACTCTTCTTCTTCTCCTCCTTATACAGCTCCTCTATGTTTAAACCAGCCCTTTGAACTAGAGCAAAATCAGTGAGAGGTTAGGTCAACATTCTCTCTTTAAAGAAGGGTAACAAGCTCCTACCGAAAATTCTGATTAATTCTTGGTCCTTCGGCCTCGTCTGGACCATGAACAATTTAGTTCTCCATCTCCGGTAATAATCCGAGAAACTTTCGTCTTTCTCCTGTCTCAAACTCTCCAAGTCTCTAAGGCCGAACTCATCGCTCTCATCTATCTTGAAATGCTTAAGGAAAGCAGTCTGAAGTTTGACCAAGTTCCTTTGTACTTCCATCTCCAGATTGTCATACCATCTTCGGTAGCTTTTATGTAGTGTCTGAGGGAATGCCCGCAGCACGTCCTCTTCATTATATCGGTTCATTTGGGAAACCCGAAGGAACTCAGACAGATGGGACCATGGGTCATTATCTCCTTCAAATACGGTGTGCTTGAAAGTCTTGAAGGATGTAGAATTTGTGGGGCTCAGAACATATTCTGTTACGTGCAAATTAGTAACAGGGTCTTTCTCTTTCGCAACAACCATCTTCTCAAACTTATCTTTCAGTTCAGCCTCGAACTTATCTTTCAGTTCAGCAAATTGCTTACTCAGATCGTTCTCGACTGGGACAGCATTACCAGCAGATGCTTAATGACCTGAGGTAGGTTCCGGAGACTCTCTTTCATCCACTATATGTTGATAGCTTGAAGTGGGTGGAACCTGATTCTGGGCTCTATCTTGAGCAAGGGCAGCAGTGATAATTTCAGTGATAGTCTTTATCTGGGCTGGGGAAAACCCGGTCTCATTCGGAGTATTATCAACCATCTCTACCAAATCTGAATCTGAAACTGACAAACTTGAGTGAATCACAGGACTAACTGGAGTAGGCTCGGGGATTGGGGACACTCTGACCAAACGTTGACCAGGGTGTCGTTGCCAAGCTCTCGAGGTGATTTCCCGGGAAGGATCAATTCTGACTAATAGATATAAACACCTAAGTTAAAATGGGTCCTGCGTGTATGCATGAGAAATAACAACACATAGAATGAGAAATGCAGTTCTAATGTGCTAATGACCGGTATGGAAATAAGATCTCGATTTCAACGACTGGACCCAAAATTCGGTGTGAATAACATGGCAATAACTTATTTTGTATTTAAGTATTTCTGGCATTATCTGTCGTCGACCGTCCATTTTTGGAATTTACAGTCGGCTATTTTCTCTCAAGTCCTTAACTTTTGCCTTGAAATGAAAGAATTTCCAAGCGGGATACTTTTTATTATTTTTTTTTATTTTTGTGTCCTTACTTTTTGCCTTGGAACATAAGGTCCCAAGCAGGATCTCATTTTATTTTGTTACAAATTTTATAATCTCTCACTTACTTTCAAATAATGTAAGAAATGTGAAGATACAAAGGAATCGCAACCCCCTTATATCTCCCTTTTCTTTCGGGTATAAATTCGCTATAAGTGATTGCATTATATTATTCAAAACGAATTTGAGGTCCAGTCTCAAAATCAAGGTCAAACGTCCATACCGGAAATTAGCTCTTATTAATGCATGGCTAAGAAGAAAAATGTTACATGGTGCATGAATGTCACAACATATGTACAGTTTATAACATACAGGGAAACGGGAGTTGGGAAATGCATGCCTTCCAACCTTATTTCTCCCACACACGGATTCCATTGGTATAAATTCCGACATCTGTTTCCTAGGAATTGGTCTAATCTCGACAACCAACAGGGGGTTTTGAGATTGACGATACAAACCCTTGGATGCGGCATAATAACAGCAAACAGAATCGGGTGTTCCTTAGGGGAAGTAACTAAGGTTTTTGACTATATGCATTGGCTTTAGTCTTATTAGGCCTACAAAGTCTGGGTTCCACAAACAGGATTCGGGCTTTGTTGGGCCTACTCCTTTTGACGCACCTTTAAGGTACTAGGCTTGCGGTTGGTAGTATTGTTAAGTCTCGGATGGATGCACCTAAAACGCGAGGTTTAGGCTAGATCCACCGTCAAAGTTAACAACAGTACCAAAAGGTAATATGGGTAGAAAGTGGTGAGAATAGAGAAATGCGATATGAATGCAAAAATCCTAAAAAGCGAAAATAAAGCAATTAAGCACATACGGACAATTAAAAATTTTCCATCGGCTTTCTATTCAATTTTATTTAGAAAATGTAGGCTTTTGAGTCAATTCCTAATTGCAACCACTTAGTTATTAAAAATAACCAGGGATTAGTGGATGCAGAATCCCCAGTGAAGTTGCCAATCTATTTTGGCCCAAGAGATCCCAACCCCGAAAGGACCTCGGAAAACTTTTGCTTCGAATTTGAAATGAATGAATGTGGAAATGTGATTTTTATTTAAATAAATGGTGACAAAAACCTTTTTGGTATACGATGCCGATAAATCGGTCTTATAAATAATTTTGAGTCACCACCCTTTATTTCGGCAATGGGACCGTTTCCAATTTTATTTTATAAAAGTGACTTCATTCAACCCAATTTTATTTAAGGCCAAATTATTTGAAAAACTGGTCAGGCGCACCACATGCGATTCTAGGTAAGGGAATTGGGTACGTCGGCCCGTTAGAAGCCGACTCCCGGAAAACCGGCCTCTTTTTAACCTACAGTTTCTAATTTATTTTATTTTAGAAAAGCCAATTTATTTAATTAAACCCAACCCGAATAAATCGAATCGAGTTCCTATGTGGAAAATTAATTAATCGTCCCAAATAGATCCATTCATTGCATTCATAACCATTCATAATCACATCAATCATCCACCCATAGCAAAAATAATTAAAAGACCCGCTCTTACCTTATGGTTAAAGGCTGGCCACAAACCGAATTTGCAATATATTCTACTTAATTAAAACATAATAAACTCTAAAATCCTATAAACACGCATAATAAAATACTAACCTATTTGATATGATTAATCATAATCTGCCCATTATTGGTTATTTCTTGAATTAAAAAATAAAACTTTTATTTAATTACACGAAATTGGATTAAAAAAAAACTATTCTGGAACCCTAGAACAGTTGCGTCACGCAGCTGTTCTATGAAGAACAGTTGCATGACGGAACTCCTAGTTGCGTGATGTATCTGTTCGTGACTTTATCAAAATTCCCAGATTCATCAATCACTTATTTAAAACATAATATTAAATAACAAAACATAAACGAAATAAACTTATTGATCACGAACAGTTCCATCACGCAGGTGGTCCGGATAAAGTCAACTTCTTTTGGACATGAATAGTTGCGCACGCAAGTAGTAGCTGCGTGACGCAGCTGCTTTGGTCCGTAACTACCGTTCAAACTACCCTTTTTACGTGTTCTTTTTATCAACAGTTGTTTAATATTACTCAGAAACACTCAATAATGGGCAGAATACTACTTAATCAATACCAAACTACCCAAACACTAATAAAACAAGATATTTAAAAGATTAACAATTAAAAGTAACAAGGAGAGTTTAGATGATTACCTAACCCTCAGATTTGAGGATTGCACGAGTTTTGAATGTCTTAAGAACGTTGTTTCAGGATCACAGAAAGCCCTTCGCAAATTTTTAACCAAAAACTCCTTTTTTTTTTCTTTTTCTCTCTTTTCTCTTCTTTTTTGTGATTTTGTTTTTAACCTATTTAATCTCTAATGCTTCATTTTTCTTCAAGATGAATCAAAAGAGTTCTTGTAGAAACCCTAGCCGCAAATGCTTTTTTCTTGCTCAAAGAATCGCTCTCAGTTTTTTCCAAAAGTCCTGTTTAAAGTATAAAAATATTGTATTTATATGGGTAGGGCAACAGCACAGAGCTGCGTCACGCAGCTAACAGTTGCGTGACGGACTCGAGAGCTGCGTGACGCAGCTCACTTTTCGTACAGTTGCCGCGTATCCACACAAAAAGCAAAAACAGTTACACGGGCTTGTCCAAGTGATATCATCCTGGTTAGAGTTGCGTGACGCAACTATGAGTGCCGTCACGCAACTTATAGCTGCGTGACGCAACCCTAGCGCAGGTCAGACTCCTTAAACCGGTTTGAATCAATTTTTGGTTTAAAGGCTTCTGGTTGACCCTGATTCCTTATTCCGCATCCTTATATCCTCATCGGGTTAGGTGGGGGCATAAAAACACGCGTCAATAGATATGCCTTGAATTTTAATTTAAAGGGAGTGCCACTTTTGAAACATAAATTGTTTGATTCAAGGAGTAATTTCATAATTGCTTTACATTTTTGTTTGTAGCCTTGAATAATATTTTATCTGATTGTTTTCTTTTAAGTTGAACTTAAATATATTTTCAAGTTTTGATAATCAATATTATTGTTATAATATTCGAGTTAAACCCTTTTCGGATTTAATTCTTATGAGATACTTAATGCTCTAAAGTATAAGATAGAAAATTTTTGAATTTATAAATCAACTTTAATCTTTATAATGTAAGGTATGTTTTAATTTCCTTTTATTATTTTGAAACCTGACCTACTTGATTTAAGATATGCAAGACCAAAATTTCATAAAATTTTTGGGAAAAAGGTTTTGACATTTGAAGCAACTATTATTTTTAACCTTGTGGATGATTGGTAATTAAAAAGGGAGGCTCTAAAAGTGGGAAGAATAGCTTTAAATGATTTAAACCTGATATGTTCACCTATTTAAGAATCTTCATGATTCTTTGGATTAAAAGTTTTTCAAAAATTTAGTTTCTTTTTAACAAAAAATATAATACTTTCAAATTACTATAGAATGATATGATCTGTACATTTAGTTTGCTTGGTTTAAGTTCACGATTGTGCTTTTCAAATAAAAAATTTTAAGTTCTGAAGGATGATGATTTTCTCGAGATACATGTTAAGATGAAGATAAATTTGGTTGAAGAAATGGATTTTCTTTTTTTTTTTTTAAAAAAAAAGAAAATCCATATATGTTATTATAGCAACACCTTTACTTTGTTCGACTACCTGGTTTCAATGACATTATAGTTTGAAAATACTATCTCTATTGTATTTTAAGGGCACATCAAACATAAGAACTATTGAAGAGCTAGGGGATCTAGAAAGCCAATGACTTGGTAGAGAAGATTTATAATAGTCAATATAAATCTATGGTATGGTAAAACGTTAAGAATTTAGGCGTCATATGAATAGATAACAACATGAGAAGAAAAGATTTGGCTCTGAGGATATCAAGAAAACCTATATAGGGTCCTACTACTGGAAGAAGTATGTTGAGTTGTCTTGAAATATGGCTTTAACAAATGACTTTGATAAAGCCATATGTTTCCGACAATTGACTATAAGAGTTAGTAGATTTCAAAAGGCATGATTTGAGATTTATAGACTACTAGTTTTCAAACAAGTAAGTTTATGGTTTCTTATGTAATATACTTTTCTTATTTAAATGTTCTACTTGTGCTATAAATTAACAACTAAATCAATTACTTTGCTATTTTAACCATTTAAGATACTTCAATTTCTCTTGAGATTTTCTAATAAAGAATTATGCCGAAGTCATTCTATAGCAAACATCTTTTGAATGAAAAGTTAAGGTATTTGAAATATAGAAATTGATTGAATTGACTACTTGACAAAAATAGTTTGGTCATCTTTGAATTATTGCTTAGAACTTTCTCTGTTTTCAAACTCAAGAAATTTGATTAAGTTACATAGATATTATGTTTAGATATTATGTTTTAAACAAATCACTTTTACAATTATCTTTGTTTTTGAGATTTTACAATTAATACTCTTAATAAGGTTGCTTAAATAAGAATATTTTTTTTTAATGAAACATTAAAGTATTTATAGTAAACAAGGATGTGACTCAAATGTTGATGAAACGGGTTTGCAAAATTAACTACCATTTTATTTAAAACCTTTATCCTTAAATTTAATAAATAAACGCCTTCAAATTGGAATTATAATAATTCCAATAGTAGTGATCTTATTTCAAGGATAAATTAAGTCAACACCTATGATTAGTTGTAGGAGTGAACCTTGAAATAAGCAATGATGATAGCAAGTAAGATCCAAAGCTCAAGGATGGATTTATACATAATAAGCTATAGGATTTGCAACTAATACTATCAGGAAATTTGTAATGGCAACAAGTTTTTGCGATTTTCTTGTAGAAATTTTTAGGAACAAACTTTTCTAAGAATTGTTTAAGTTAGATAGTGATAAAATATTTCTAGCTTATGACAGTATTAGTGATTGGATCTTGGGTCTAATATTTTTAACTTCCCCTATGACTAGAGGAAGGAATATTGTCTTTCCACAGATAGGGAATTTAATAATGTGAATAAACCTATGAACTATCATTGATTAATGAATAATATGGGTAGCTGCTTTAGTAGACGTGATAGCTGTCATCGCATCTCGAAGGCGAGCGAACATGAAATGTGATACTCAATCGGTAAGGTAGCATGAACACCAAGTGGGAGGATCCATAATCTCGAAAATTCCTTGCTTAGCTTCATTTGTAAATTAACCACTATCTTAGTGGTGTTTTGTATCTAATTTCTTTACTATTAAACTATTTTTTTATGCCCTCTTGATGATCAAGGCCAATTTATTTCCCCCTTTTCATTTCTAGAGTTTCTCAAACGACAATGCATCCTCCAGAAGTAGATTTAAATGGTCTTTGATGGATTCAGGAGTATACGGTAAATCATGTTACGTTTTACCTTGTCTAAGTCGTATGACTCAGAGATGTAGTGGAAGAGCCTGTTTTCTTTTGAAGGATTGTCCTTTTATAGTCACATTTACTTTCGACCCTTCGAAGATTTAAAAAAAAAAGAGAGAGAGAACTTTGATTTCTCTGAAATCTTACGTCTAAAAGGAATCGCGGAGAAGCCTGCCTTATTTAGGAAACAAATCCCCATGTTTAACTACAAATTAAAATCTTCAAATGGTTTGGTGGAGCTAGAGCTCCAGTTCTTTGGAACGCCGTCACTATCTCCTATATTCCTCTAGAAATTCCATTCTAGAATTGTTCAATTTTCTAAATGAATCCGACAATCATGGCTTCCTCCTTTGGACTTTCTTAGAACGGTTTTGACCACTTATCAGTAGAGGATCAAATAATATGGGATCATTGACAGGGGGAAGTTATGAATAGATCCTGAACATGGTTAAGTTATTATTTTAATATTCATTTTATATATACATATGTAGACCGTATTTTTGAAGTCGCTGTGGCCGTGATCTACACACTAAAGCTGAGGTAATTGAGTGAATAATAATGCTAACAATTTTGTCTACTGGCATGATGAGACTATTCCTTTGGGATGAATTTTGCAGACTTAATTAGCTCGACAATATAGTGCTTATGAACCCAACTCCTTAGATTTTTTCAATCTAGCTGGAGAACTCTGAATATATCTCATTGCATTTCTTACATTTGTCACTGACTCATTCTCATCTTTTATTTCATCCATTACAGCCAAATTAAAAATATTGCCATATATCTCATGTGAATATAATCGCAATTAGACACACAAACATTCCAATTAATAAATTTCTTTTTCAAATAAGAAATATCAACATCATTTGAACTAGCATTGTCAACAGTAATAGTAAAAACCTTATCCAAGCCCCATTCAAGCAAACAAGTTTCAAATGCCCTACCAATTGCCTCACCTTTATAACTTGAAATTGTACAAAATTAATAATTTTTTTTTGTTCAAATTTCCAATCATCATCAATTTCAAAATCCACAAATTAAATAAGTTAATAATTAAAGTCTAGAGAAGACAACAAATTAACAAGTAACCAAGTTCACACGATAAAACAAGAAAGCCAATTTATAACTCCAAGCTTATCATCAAATCACATCCAGTCACATGTCCAGAATCCCAAAAGTTTACAAGTTCATCATTTTCTCCAAACCTAAAAAAAAAAAAAAAAGGATAGCAATCATTAATAATTAAATAGAAAAAGAATATATAAGTATTCCTCATATATAATTATGGAGCCTATATACATAATGATACTAAGATCACAACTTTTTAAATATCAACCAACCTTTTTAAAGAAGTTCTAACTAGTAGCATTTGATGCTGAAGCACCAATTATGATTCCAACCGGAGGTAGAGCTGAAAATTAAAACCAAAACATTATCAACACATATGCTCAAATGAAAATATTGAATAAAATAAAACAAACAATAATATTTTGATTTTATTACATATAGTTAATTCTTTGGCATGAAGTCCAAGTATCTGTAGATAAGCAAACCCGTTGATAATTCTATTTAAAATAACTTTTCAATTTAGATCTTGTTGGCTCAAGGGTCAAATTCTAATCTCGAGATTTTGATGATTAAAACAAAACAAATAAATTTAAATTATATTTGTGCTAATAATATTTTATGCAGAGTACATATGGAAAGTAATAAATGAACAAGGCAAGTCCTACAAATTCAAGAATTGTGAAGACATTTGAAGACCTTAGTGGTTAGACTTTTAGGATTCATTGTAGGATAGAGAGAACATTCAACTATAAGCACAAAAATCAATTTTCTCTCATCAAAATTATTTTTCGAAAATAGTTCTTCAAAATAAATCTTTTCGTTCCTTGATTTTACGTTAAAAATTGTTTTCAAATTTTCTTAAGATTCGAAACATTCAAATTACCTAAATATTGTTTTCAAATTATCTTAAGATTCGAAACATTCAAATTACCTAAATAAAAGAGACTTTGTCTCTAGCAATTTTGGTAACAAGAATAAAGATCTTATGTACTTCATTTTCGGAGACAAATTTTTTTAAGAATCTTGATTTATTTTCTTACCTAAAACGAAGAAAGATCTTATTTTAATTCGTTTTGGTAAGTAAAATCTTTTCGAAAAATATATTTCAAATTGCTTTCAAAAATCTTTATTTTAAAGGAAAGAAAGATCGTCTCTTATTTACTTACCAAAAAGATAAAATGTTAACTTATTTTTTTGGAAACAAAGATTTCTATATCTTCTAAATAAGGAAAGCAAATATTCTGATTTGAAAAAGAAATATTCACTTTCTAAAAACGAGGGTCACAGACCTCTCTATATAAAGGCATTTTCGTTCTTGAAAAACGTGGAAGAAAGAGTTTTCGTTTTAAGAGTATTCATCCGGTGATTATATCTTTTATCTCTCAAAACTTACTCTCTACCCCCTTATTTCTTTTCATCTTTATACTTTACGTTTTATCTTTAAAAAAGAAAAGAGATTTTACAACAACTTCTTTTGAAAAACAGTTCTGTTTTCTAAACGATTTTCTAATTTGAAAAACTATTTTTTCTGTGCTTATATTTGCATTTCTGTCTGTCTATTTAGATTCTGTAATCTTTAGTAGACAAATTTTTATTTGATAAACATTTGTGTAATAGCTTAGGTGAGAAGCTATTGTGAAATAGGTTATCAAGCAACCTTCTCCGTGAGAGAGATTCTAATGTCTTGAATTGAGTTTCTGTACTCTGCCAAAAATAGAAAGGGTTGAGGTTAACTAGAACCTTTGGAAAATCTAGTGGGACAAAGGGTAGATCTAGGTGTTGATCTATTTCCTTGTACTGTTGGTTTGTCTCTTACCCTTGAAAAGAGATAACATAGTTGAGGATCTCAAGATAAGTCCTGGGGAGTGGATGTAGGCAAGTTAGTGCCGAACCACTATAAATCACTGTGTTGATCTTTTTATTTCAGAAGTTCTACTTGATAAATATTTTACTCATACTTCTATTTATATTTTAGAAATGCTAAAGTTGTTAATGGTTTTGATGTTCTAAACTGAAATAAACTTTATATTTTCTAAACATTAGAACTCTGGACTTCTGCTCAGTGAATATACCAAGTTCTAAACTATTCTTCTATTTTCAAATATATTTCACTGTTTGGGTTTCTAATCAGTTTTCTAAACTTGATTAAAGCTTTGTGAAGCAGTTCTGATTTCGATAACTGTCTCTCACATAGTCTTTTATGATTCTCTAAACTTTATGAGGATGTTCTAATTACAATAGCTTTCCGTCATAAAGCAGTTCTGATATTAAATAAGACATTATGAAGCAGTTCTTATTGATAGCTGCACTTTGCAAAGTCTTTCAATTTTTTTTTTAGAACATTGTGAGGTAGTTCTAATCTATAACTTATTTTCACAAGTTCATTAATTTTTCCGCTGCACTTAGAATTCTGAGTTTTGCTTTTAAAGCTAAAATTTATATTTTTAGAAAACTCAATTCAGCCCCCCTCTTGGGTTGTGCCATACGTATACGAGACCCACAATCTGGTATCAAAGCTTTGACTCTTGACTTACCGAAGCTTAACAGCTTAAGAGATAAGATCCCATGGCAACCCCACTTCCTCTTACTTCTTTAGAAGGTCAATCTATTTCTAGACCTCCTTTGTTCATTGGTTCTAATTACTCTTATTGGAAAACCAGAATGGAAAATTTCATAAAATCAGTTGATATAAACTACTGGAGGAATGTCATTACTGGTCCTTGTATTCCTATGAAAATTGTAGAAAATGAGAGAATTAGAAAAACAGAAGAAGAATATACAGATGCTGATTGGAATGATATTTCTATAAATGCGAAAGCTATTAATATTCTTCATTGTGCTTTAGACGCAACAGAGTATAACAAAGTGTTTGGATGTAAATCTGCAATAGAAGTTTGGGAAAAACTTAGAGTTACCTATGAGGGTACAGATAGAGTGAAAGAATCCAGAATAAATATCCTTTGGAGAGAATATGAAATGTTTAGTATGAGGGAATGAGAAATTATTGCAGAGTTAAATTCTAGATTTACTAATATATTTAATCCTTTAAGAACTCTCGGAAAGGAAATTTCAGAAGATGAGCTTGTTAAGAAAATCCTTAGAATTCTACCTAAAAAATGAGATTCGATAGGAACTGTTATGAATTACAAAGAGACTCCCGTTACTTATGATTATCTTATAGGAGCTCTTATTTCAGAAGAAATGAAATCTTCTCTGACTGTGGAGGATAAGAAAAAGAAAGGACTGGCTTTGAAAGTAGTTTTTAGTGAAGAAAGTTCTTCCGATCTTGATAGTGATGATTTAGCACTTGTTGCTAAAAGATTTAAAAAGTTCTATAGAAAGAGTGGAAGGCCACAGAAAAAATTTATCAAAAAGAACTTTCTACCTAAAAATAGCAACTTACCTAAGAAAGAACCTTCTGAAGTGGTTTGTTATGAATGCAACAAACCTGTACATATCAAACCCAATTGTCCTAAATTGAAAAAGAAGTCAAAGAAAGAGAAGCTGAAGCTGGCATTCATAGCTGCTTGGAGTGATTCAGATGATTCTAATTCTGAAAGCTAAAGTAACCAAGAAGAAACAGCTAATATCTGTCTAATGGCTACTATCAATTCTGACTCCAAGGAAATCAGCACTCTGACTTCAACACAGAAAGTTGAAATCGATGAAACAAATGCAATGGTCTAGAAGCATGAAGAAAGCACTGTAAGTATTTCTGAACCTGAATCAGAAAATCATCTTCTAAATACTTACAATAATCTTTGCAATGAATTTGAAAAGCTTGTTAGAAAGCATAAAGTTCTAAAGAAAGATTTCAGAAAAGTAAAATATGAATGTAATCATTTAAAAGATGCTTTTTATCAAGAGGTTACATGCAAAGATCTTATCATAGAGATCAAAGATCTTAAAGATTGTAATAATAGATTTTCTGAAAATCTGACAGACCTTGAAGAAAAATGTAAAAATCTAAATTCTGAAAATGAATCTTTAAAAATTGAAATTAGAATTCTAAAATCAATTTCAAAATCATTTTCTAAAGAAAAGACAAGTTCTAGCTATGATGACATTTCTAAACTGAATCATGTTTCTAATAAGAAAAATGCTATTTCTAATGTTGTGACTTTAGGACATCAAAGTTTCAATAAAAAGAAAAATCATAGTAAGCTAAATGCACCTGTTACCACTAATCCTCTAGGACCCAATATGAGTTGGGTACCTAAATCTGCTTGATCTTTTAAGGTGTGCCTAAGGAGTAAGCTGAAAACAGAAATGTGGTATATGGACAGCGCTTGCTCTAGGCATATGACTGGTTGTTGACGCGTGGATTTATGTCCCACCGAACCCGATGATGATATAAGGATAAAGGATGAGGTTTCACAATAAACCAGAAGTGTCTGAATCAAAAATCGAACCAAACCGCCCAAAGGAGCCTGACCCATGTTAGGGCTGCGTCACGCAGCTAATACCTGCGTGACGCCACTTCTAGCTGCGTCACGCAGCTCTAACGGGTCTGACACCTTTGGCGCGCGCCCGTGCAGTGGCCTGCACTGTTTATATGGATACGCGACAGCTGTACGAAAAGTAAGTCGCGTCACGCAGGCTTACGGGTGCGTCATGCAGCTCATACCCACGTGACGCGACTGCTCTGTCGCCCTAGCCATATAAATACTGCATTACACAGCAAAAACGGGACTTTTTTTGAACTCTTCTCATTTTTCTCTCAAAAGACTAAGGCATTTTAAAAGAAAAGAAAACAATTGCGGCTAGGGTTTTCCTCAAAGACTCCAGTGGGTAACTTTGAGGAAGATTAAGCCATTAAGCACATAGATTAAGAAAAAAAAAGAAAAAGAAAAGGAACATAAAAGAAAGAAAAGAAAGACTGATTATTGTTAAGTTTGGGTGTTGGACATTTCTGGGATCGTGAAGTTTCATCCTTAGACCAACTATATCGTATGCAATCCTCAAACCTGAGGGTTAGGTAATCATCTAATCCATCTTTGCACTTTTAGTTATTTATTTGTGAAAACTTCATTTGTTTAACTTCTTTAGTTAGTTTGGTTTGGGTTAGACTTCATTTTGCCCATTTTTGAACGTTTCTGGATCATATTAAACCTCTGTTGATAAAAAAGGACACGTAAAAAGGGGATTTGAATGGTAGTTGCGGACCAGAGCAGCCGCGTCACGCAGCTCCTACCTGCGTGACGCGACTGTTTATGTCCAAAAGTCTTTAATTTAGATCGGACTACCTGCGTGACGCAGCTATTCGCAGACCCAGGATACTTTTGTATTTAATGTGATGTTTTGAATGGATAATCAATAAAACTGAGAATATTAATAAGTCGCGAATAATTCTGTCATGCAGCTAGGAGTTCCGTCACGCGACTGTTCTTCATAGAACAGCCGCGTGACGCAACTGTTCCTATTTCCAGTAACATAATAAAAGTTGCGCCACGCGAGTGTTCTTCATAGGATACCTGCGTGACGCGACTGCGCTAAAGTTCCAGGATGAATAAGGGGAGCCGCGTCACGCGACTGTTCCTTATGGAACACCTGCGTGACGCAACTGTCCTAAGAATTTCAATGTATTTTCCTTATTTCACCTTGATTTTATATTATTAACTGGGCTTTAATCTTAATCCAAAAATGATCAATCATGGGCAAACTAAATTTTAATCAAACCAAACCATTTAACTTTTAATGATCTTGAGGTTGTTAGATTTTATTTTTATTATTCATTGTTTATTACCAAATTCGGTTTGTGGCCCGCCTTTAACCATAAGGCAAGAGCGGGTCTTTTATTTTATTTTAGTATGTGTTATGGATGGATGGTGGATGATATATCTTATTTGTGATGAATGCAATGGATGAAAATTGATTGGGACGGTTAAGTAATTTTTCACATAGGAACTCGGTTCGATTCATTCGGGTTGGGTTTAAATAAATTGGCTTTTTCTAAAATAAAATCAATTTAGAAATCGTAAGTTAAAAGAGGCCGGTTTTTCCGGGCGTCGGCTTCCAACAGGCCGACGTACCCAATTCCCTTACCTAGAACCTCATTGGTTCGCCTGACCAGTTTTCCAAAATAAAAGGCCTTGAATAAAATGGGTTTAAAATGGAGTCACTTTTACAAAATAAAATCAAAAACGGTCCCATTGCCGAAATAATGGGTGGCGACTTAAAATGTTTTATAAGACCGATTTATTCGGCATCGCACATCCAAAAAGGTTTTATCACTTCTTTTCTAAAATAAAAAACAAAAACAAAATTCTACGGGGGAAAACAGTTTGGCGACTCTGCTGGGGATTTTTGCACCCACTATCCCCGGTTGTTTTTAATAAACAATGTAGTGGTTGCAGTTAGGAATTGACTCTAAAGGCCTACTATTTCTAAATAAAAATTGGTTAGAAAAAGCCGATGGAAAATAGTTAATCGTCCGTATATGCTTTAATTGCTTACATTTTTAGGGTCCTTGCATTCATTCGCATTCCTTTCTTCTCACCTCATTCTACCCGTATCACCCTTCGGTACTGGTGTTAAGTTTGACGATGGATCTAGCCTAGACCATGCGATTTAGGCGCATCCATCCGAAAATTAACATTACTACCAACCGCAAGCCTAGTACCTTAAAGGTGCGTCAAAAGGAGTAGGCCCAACAAAGCCCGAATCCTGTTTGCGGAACCCAGACTTTGTTCAGCCCAATAAGACCGAAACCCATGCATATAGTTGAAAACCTTAGTTACTTCCCCTAAGGTGCACCCGATTCTATTTGCTGTTGTAATGCCGCATTCATTTCCGAGAGTTTATAGCGTCAATCTCAAAACCCCCTGGCGGCTGTCGAGATTAGACCAATACCTAGGAAACAGATGTCGGAATTTATACCAATGGAATCCGTGTGTGGGAGAAATAAGGTTGGAAGGCATGCATTTCCCAACTCCCGTTCCCCTGTTTGCTATAAACTGTACATATGTTGTGACATTCATGCACCATGTAACACCTTCCTTTTCAGCCATGCATTAATAAGAGCTAATGTTCGGTATGGACATTTGATCTTGATTTTGAGACCGGATTTCAAATTCGTTATGAATAATATAATGCAATTACTTATAGTGAACTAATACCCAAAAGAAAAGGGAGTTATAAGGGGGTTGCAGTTCTTTTGTATTTCAACATTTCTCGCATTATCTGAAAATTAGTGAGAGATTATAAAATTCTGTAACAAAATAACAGAAAATCCTGCTTGGGACCATATGTTCCAAGGCAAAAAGTAAGGATACAAAATAATAAACAACAAAAATAAAATCCCGCTCGGAAATTCTTTCATTCCAAGGCAAAAGTTAGGGATTCGAGAGAAAATAGTCAACCGTAAATCCAAAAGGAACGATTGACGACAGATAATGTTTGAAATGTTCAAATACAAAATAAGTTATTGATGCATTATTCACATCGAATTTTCGATCCGGTCGTTGAAATCGAGATCTTATTTCCATATCGGTTTTAGCGCATTAGAAATGCATTCTCCATCCTATGTGCTCTCATTTTCACATGCATACATGCAGGACCCTCTGTAACTCAGAATTTTTCTTGTCAGAATTGATCCTTCTCGGGAAACCACTTTGAGAGTTTGGAATCGGCACCCTGGTGAACGTCTAATCAGAACATCCCCAATCCCCGAATTCGCTCCAGTCAACTCTGTGAATCAGCCCAGTTCATCAGATTCAGAACCCGACTCAGATCCAGTAGAAATGGTGGATAACACAGAAAATGAGACCGGATTTTCTGAAGCTCAGATAAGGACCATTGCTCAGATTGTGGCTGCGGCTCTTGCCCAGGACAGGGCCCAAAATCAGAATACTCCTCCTTCGGGTAGCCAACCTGTGGCTGAAGAGAGACCAATCCCGGAACCTATGTCGAGTAATCAGGCTTCCGCGGGAAACACTGTCCCAGTTGAAAATGATATGCTCAAGCAACTCGCCGATCTGAAAAAAAGGTTTGACAAGATGGCGGCGGTAAAAGAGAAAGACCCGGCCACCAATTTTCACATAACTGAGTATGTCCTACACCCGACCAGCTCGACCTCTTTCAAGACCTTCAAGCATTCCATATTTGAAGGGGATAATGATCCTCGTTCTCATTTGTCTGAATTTCTCCGAGTATCCCAAATGAACCGGTATAATGAGGAAGATGTTTTGCGAGCATTCCCGCAAACACTACATAAGGATTATCGGAGGTGGTATGACAGTTTAGACGAGGAGGTTCAGAAGGATTGGATCAAACTGCAGATAACTTTTCTCAAACATTTCAAGACTGAAGAGAGCGATGAGTTCAGTCTGTGTGATTTGGAGAGTTTGAGACAAGGGAAGGATGAAAGCTTCTCTGATTACTACAGAAGGTGGAGGACCAAGCTATATAGAGTTCAGACAAGACCAAAGGACAAAGAACTGATCAGAATCTTTAGCAGGAGTTTGTTACCCTTTTTCAAGGAAAGGATGTTGACTCAACCTCTCACCGATTTTTCCTTGGTCTAGAGTGCCGGTTTAAACATCGAGGAATTATACAAGGAAGAAAAGAAGAAGAACAGAGGGTTTGGTAATTACCGGACTTCATATGGTGACAGAGGCGCCGGAAGCAGTAATCAGAATCAGTCAGGAGCCAGTAATGCTGTGATTGGTGCAGTTAACGAGAGAACTAGGAGAGAGTTCACCGACTTAGGAAGGCCTTTGAGCACAGTATTGAGATCTTGCATCAAGAATGGGGTGTTGTCAAAACTGCCAGTTGACCCGACTAAGCCCGTGCGAGGGAGGTATATGGACCGAAACTGTGATTACCATCAGTGCAAAGGGCATTCGACTGATGAATGTTTCAAATTGAGGCACGATATTCAAGACCTGATCGACAGTGGAAAAATTACCAAGCCTTCGGAAAAGAACAAGCCAAGCACCAAGAACAACCCGCTTCCTCAATATCAATACAATTACCCGCCTCGTAAGTCTCAGTCGGGTGGATCGGTCAATGCGATCGGGAGTGGATTACCAGAAGAAGTGGTATTAGCTGAAGCAGAATGGGAAGAGCGGATGTGCGCTATGTTGAACATATGGGACGACTGTAGCAGTGATGAGGAAGAGAAGCTGCCAATGAAGATTGAAATCGAGAAAAGTATTACTGTGAAGGTAGGCGACGTGCCGGAAGATGAGGATGAGCAACTCCAGCTTGCCATTCAAAAGAGTTTAGCCGACCAAGAAGAACAATGGTATTACAGTAGTGAGGAAGAAGTGAATGAGGTAGGTGTGCAAAGTTTGACCCGCAGTGGGCGAGTATATAATCCCGAGAGCAGTATGCAGGCTAAGGGAAAAGAGATTGCTGTTGATGGAACAAAGAAGAAAGTGACAGAGAAAGGTGGGGAGAATCCGAAAGAGGAAAAGAATGAAGAAGAGATAGCTAAAGGACAAAAGAAGGCTGTCGAAGTTGGAGAAAGCAGTCAGAGTAAAGTGCCTAGTGGGGTGACAGCGAATTCGGTACTGAGTCAATTACAGAGGACCAGAGCAGACATTTCAATATGGGATTTGCTGATAGCATCTAAGGAGCACAGAGAAGCTTTACTTGAAGCTATGACTTTCGTCAGAGTGCCAGCTCGAATTCAAAGCGTCGACATGATCAATGTGCTACAACGGAGAATAGGAGAAGTCACTTTCTTTGACTCAGACCTCCCACCAGAGGGAAGAAACCACTATAAGCCACTCTACATCCAAATTGCCGTCAATGGACGAGATACTAGGAATGTGATGGTGGATAATGGGTCTTCACTGTGTGTTTGTCCATTGAAAATGCTGTCCAAGTTTAAGATCGAGGAGTCAGAGCTTGAGCCATCAAACATGGTGGTCAAGGCTTATGATAATACCATGCGGAATGCAAAAGGGACCTTCAAAGCAAAGATATCCACAGGGGCAGTCGAAAGTTGGGTAGACGTAGTTGTGCTTGACATCCTGGCCAACTACGCTCTCTTGTTAGGAAGGCCGTGGCTCCATCCTCTAGGTGCGGTTCCATCCACTCTGCATAGAAAAGTAAAAATCCCGTGGGGTACAGACGTGGTAACCGTTAACGCACAGGAGGATCTGAATGTGGCTGCAGTGGAAGGTCTAGAACTGGCGGTGCCGCTATCAGGTTTTCAGGTGGCAGTGATTGATGCGTCTCTCACCAAGAGCAAGAGTGCAGTGAACAGCATGAGTTCTTTTTCTAGAAAGATGATGAAGAAGATGAATTGGCAGTATGGCAAAGGTTTGGGCAGGGAGTTGCAAGGAAGGTTTGAGCCTCTTTCATCAGCATCCGGGCAACAAGACAAACGTGGACTGGGGTATTCTGAAAATAGAAAAAAGGAAAGATATGAGGTTCGATCTCCGGTCAGAGGGTCAAACATGAATCAGATTTTCTTTGTTCCACAAGCTGAGGGGGAGTTTCAGAGCAGAGGAAAGACCTATCCCGGTTTGGAGATATTTATGACTGATTATGAGGAGAAATTGATCAAGTCGCCCGAACCTTCTTTAGAACAACTGGTGGATGGAACCGAGTTCATGGTATGCATGACGGAAGCAAGTATCGAATTTGATTGGTCGAAGAAGATATCTGAGTTTGAAGACTTCTTGGGGATTGGGGATGAAGTTTCCAAGTCAGTGCAAGAGCAGAAGGCCAAGGCACGGATCCTCCAGTCTGTTCTAACTGCTGAAGATGCCGAAGAAGCAGAGAGGAAGGCAAAGAAGACGATAGAGCATGGAGAGGCCAAGAAAGAAGCTACCCCGGCGGAGGAAGAAGAAGGCACAGATGCCGACGAAGTGATCCAGGCAATAAAAGATACTTGTAATGAATGTGTTGAACAGGCAGTTAATCCTGTATTTTATTTTTCTGATGTTTGTTTTGAGAACAATATGGATGGTTTTCCTCTTTTATTTCAATCAATGGAAGTGAACTTTGACTATTTGTTTTCTTGTTTCCCTGATTGTCATGTTCATGGCATTGATTATACCACTCGCATATTTGACATAAATGCATTGCATAATTTCGCATTTAATCTAAGCACCACCGAAGATCCTAAAATAATTGAAATCGGATCAGACTTTAAACCTGAGCTCAGACAGGGCCTTCAAGAATGTATCAAAAGAAACTCAGAGGTATTTGCCTGGAGCTATGCGGACATGCCAGGGATCGACAGATCAATAGCAGAGCACTTCATCCCTACTGATCCTAGTATTAAGCCAGTAAAGCAGAAAAGGAGACGGGTCAGACCAGAATGGCAGGACAAGATCAAAGCTGAAGTCCAGAAGCAATTGGATGCAGGATTCTTGGAAGTAGTGCACTATCCGGAATGGTTAGCGAATATAGTACCAGTGCTGAAGAAAGATGGCAGGATAAGGGTCTGTGTCGACTACAGGGATCTGAACAAAGCCTCGCCTAAGGATGACTTTCCACTTCCACACATAGATGTTTTGATAGACAGTGCTACCGGAATGGGATGTTATTCTATCATGGACGGATTTTCAGGGTACAATCAGATATTGATGGCCTTAGTGGATAAGCATAAGACCGCTTTCACCACAGACTTCGGAACATTTTGCTACAAAGTGATGCCGTTCGGACTGAAGAATGCCGGGGCAACATATCAGAGGATGGCTACTACGTTATTTCATGATATGATCCATAAAGGATTAGAAGTGTATGTAGATGATATGGTGATCATGACAAAAACACAAGAAGAACATGCAGAGATGTTGGAAAAGTTCTTCACGCGAGTCAAACAGTACAACTTGAGGCTTAATCCCAAGAAGTGTGTATTCGGAGTAACGAAGGGGAAATTGTTAGGTTTTGTGGTGGGACCTGACGGGATTGAGGTTGATCCGGACAAAATAAAAGCCATTCAGGATATGAAGCCGCCGAGAACAGAACGGCAGGTGAGAAGCTTTTTGGGTAAGATTCAGTACATCAGCAGGTTCATTTCAAGGTTATCCATCACCTGTGCTCCGATTTTCAAATTACTGAAAAAGAATCAGCCAGTCAAGTGGAATGAAGATTGCCAGAAGGCCTTCGACCATATAAAGAAGTACTTGACGAATCCACCGGTGCTTAGTTCGCCAAGACCAGGAGAACCATTGATCTTGTACCTTTCTGTGGAAGATGTAGGAGTGGGAGTGATGTTGGTACAGCCGGACGCCGCCGGAATAGAGCAAGCCATTTACTACATCAGTAAGAAATTGTTGCCTATCGAAGAGAAATACAATCTGATTGAGAAAACATGCATGGCAGTGGTGTGGTCGATAAAGAAATTAAGGCCGTATTTCGATTCCTTCAAGGTCACTTTTATTTCCAAGATTGATCCACTGAAGTATTTGCAGAGGACGCCTACTTTAGAGGGACGGTTGTCTAAGTGGTTGATTCAAATGTCTAGTGTGGATGCGGAGTTCGTAACAAAGAAGACAGTCAAAGGTCGAGCTGTGGCAGAATTCCTAGCAGAAAACCCTGTGGCAGACGACGAGTCTTGGGAATTGGAATTTCCGGATGAACACTTGCTTGAAATAGGAACTTGGAGATTATACTTTGATGGATCAGCTAACAGAAACGGAGCTGGGGCTGGTACTGTTATAGAAGCACCTAACGGCGAAGTCATAACCATGTGCAAGAGACTACTGTTCCCAGTGACTAACAACATGGCAGAGTATGAAGCGTGCATCATGGGAATGGAAGCTCTTCTTGCATCTGGCGCTAAATAGGTCAAAGTAATAGGAGATTCTTTACTGGTTATTGAGCACGCCAACGAGAGATGGAAGGTAGAAGAAGAAAGATTGAAACCCTACGTTGAGTATTTGTTGAAGAAGGCAGCACTATTTGACAAAATCACTTTTACTCACATAGGAAGAACCTATAACAGAATTCCAGACGCCTTGGCAAACTTAGCGTCGGCATGGCAGGATATAAGCAAAGTTCCAAAGAAGCCGTGTATCATTACCACAGCCAAT
Organism: Jatropha curcas; assembly: GCF_041381405.1. NCBI lineage: Eukaryota > Viridiplantae > Streptophyta > Magnoliopsida > Malpighiales > Euphorbiaceae > Jatropha > Jatropha curcas. The sequence continues at coordinate 16,264,989 of NC_143161.1, forward strand.
ATACCATGCTATCAAGAACATTACGTGCATCAGGTGGAATCGGAGGAAGAACCTTGGTTTACGGATATTCTGAGGTATATGAAAGACGGTACTTTTTCTGATGACGCGACGAAAGAAGACCGTGCAGTCTTAAGGAAGATGGCTCTGAATTATGTCCTAGCCGATGGCGAACTCTACAAGAAAACTTAGGATGGAGTGTTGTTACGATGTGTGAGCGAGACAGAAGGAAAGGACATAATGAGAAAAGTTCATGAAGGAGTCTGTGGTACTCATCTAAGCGGTATGAGTTTAGCAAGAAAGATCATGAGGCCAGGTTACTTTTGGATGAAGATGGAAGGCGATTGTGTCCAGTATGTGCGCCGTTGCAAGGCTTGCCAGTATCATGATAATAGAAGCCACTTACCTGCTGTTGAACTCCATCCAACAACTCCTTCGTGGCCTTTTTCTGCATGGGGCATAGACGTCATCGGTAAAATTTCACCTGCAGCATCCAATGGTCATCAGTATATATTGGTTGCAGTTGACTACTTCTCTAGATGGATCGAAGCTTAGTCTTACAGGATTTTAACTGCCAAGCATGTGGCAAAGTTTATTGAACAGAACATTTTCTGTCGCTATGGTGTCCCCCATCACATAGTTACAGATAATGGTTCTCATTTCCAAGCAGAAGTTGGCCAATTGCTTTATAGATACAAGGTTGAGCATCACCGTTCTTCTCCTTATCGCCCTCAGGCTAATGGTGCGGTAGAAGCTGCAAATAAGGAGATCAAGAGAATCCTGTCGAAGATGTGTGAAAGGTATAGAAGCTGGGCCGAGAAACTTCCTTTCGCGCTCTGGGGGCATCGCACTACCTTCAAGGCAGTAAATGGAGCTTCTCCCTTTGAATTAGTATACGGGATGGAGGCAGTGTTACCGGTAGAGCTCGAAAAGAAGTCTCTCAGGGTTTTGGTAGAAGCTGGTCTGACCGAAGAAGAATGGGTCAAGAAGAGGTATGAAGATCTGGCACTCTTAGATGGAAGAAGACTGAATGCTCGATCCCAGGATCAGATGAGAAAAAGGAGGATTGCTCGTTTCTACAACAAGCGAGTACATCCGAGAGCTTTAAAGGATGGAGAGTTGGTGCTAATCAGGTTATTGGATCATGAAGCCCAACATCATCCTGCTGGAAAATTCAAACCCAACTGGCATGGGCCGTTCAGAATTCAGAAATTGCTACCTAAAGGCGCCGCCGAATTAGTCACTATGGAAGGAGAGCCTGTCAAGCGAATTGTCAATCAAGACCAAATGAAAAGATTCTATGTCTGAAATGATGATTTCAAAAAAAAAAAAAAAAAAAAAAAAAAAAAAGGGGCTAAGTTGAAAACCCGAAAAGGGCGGCTTAGGCAAGAAATGAGCTCGCTAGGTTGAAAACCCGCAAGGGCGGCCTAGGCAAAAGTTAGAGCATGTAAAAAATGCAAAATAATAGTAAAATCTTGGGATTAGCGCGTGGTGCTTAGCTTAAATGCAGGATTCATGCCATGCGTTCGTGACAGATTAGTGACTGATTGATTAATGCCATTAACTTAACTTGAAGGAGAATAGGAAATCAAGTAGTTAAAACAAATGACCATTGTATTAGAATAAACTTTCTTTACTTCTGTATAATGTTGAAAAGAAATAAGATCAATAAAGGATTTGTGTTCTCAAAATCTTTGTTTTTATCCTGGCATTACGATCGAAGAATGTAAGATCTTCCTCCCTGTTTACTTAAAATAAAGATCGACTTACTTGATGTGAAGTGTCCTGCCGTTGGTATTGCCTAAACATTGAATCTTAAAAAAGATGGACATTGATCAGAGGAACGAGTACCATTTTCTCAGCGATTTCTCTAGAAGGATCAACAAAGCCATGAATAAACCTTAGCACTTGTATTAGTTCATGCATACATAGAGGAGTTACATTTGTTATTGTTGATTTGTGCAGGTTATAAAACAGTCACTCCATTCTTTATTGTTCACAAGCATAAGTTCCTGTGTTTACAGAATAAGGTTTACATTATTGAGTTTTCATTTATTAACCCAAGGGCAGGAGGCCCGAATAACTAACACGACAAATAATTTCGAAAGAAAAGTTTTGTTGTCTTTCATTGTTCATGTGTGCAGGAAATAATAAAGACAGAATCAGCGAATTCATTAATTCAAAGAAAGCAGATACATTAAATAGCAATAACAACATTTATTTCAGTAAGGGCTACCATCAGATACCGATCCTTGCAAGAACTTAACGTCATCATGGAGTAAAAAACCAGTTCACATACTCAGGTGTCACAGTGTCCTGCATCACTCCTTCACCTAAGTATCTGGTGTTTCGGTTTCTCCAACGGTCAGTCAAATTGGTCAGCAGATGCAGTGTTATTTGACCGCTCTCAAAGTTATGGATCCTGGGAATACGCTGGATTGTTCCATATTGACGGCTAATCCTGTCGGGAAAATAGGCCATGGAACGGTCTAGACTGGCGTACAATACATAATTGAGGTTCATGCTACCAGTAGTGACCAGTCTAATCCTCCACCAAGGACAAGTCCACCGAATGGTAGGGTTATCACCAAAATCGAAGCGTCTCCGAGACCGAGATTGAAAAACAGCAGGTCCATAAGTTGGAATCAAGCGAGCTGGAACTGGAGGAATCAGGCTTAACTTATCCAGAGCCCAGGCTTGCAATAGTAACGGACAACCGCGATGATGAACATTGAAGTCAGTAATGTGAAGGGCAATATCTCTGGCCCAACACATTGTTTCTCCCATGATCATCATGAAGACAGTACGATGGTACAATTGCATGTCACGAACAACGCTCAGAAGTCGAAAATCTCTAATTCCGGATTGACGGTTTTTCATGGCATACACGTTCAGCAGTAAGAAGCAACAAGCTCGAATCAAGGAAGGATCCACGTTCATGTACAGAACCTTGTTGAGAAAAGGCTCCAAAGGTAGACCTTGATCCGTGTTTATGCCATCAGGGAGATAAACCGGACACAAGGCCACAATCTCAGCTAGATCGTATCTAAGACCCGGGGGCAAGGCCGGAGTTTCGTTTTGCTCAGGATGATGATCCATCAAGGCGCACATTTCCTCATAAGTCGGAGTCACCTCAGAGTCTTCAAACCAAAAAACCATGGTGCTTGGATTGAAATGAGAAATGAGCCAAGACAAGAAGCCATGGTTAGGTTTCAGATCTTTGAAATATCTTAACCAGGCAAGTTGATCCAAAAGAGAGACTTGCCATAGGTCGCCAGAAATGGATTGGACGAAAGATGAGACTCGTCTTTTGAAGGCCATGGAAGAAAGTCGCTTAAGAAATCAACGTGCTTTGAACACTGGATGGGAAGGAGGTGCGAAATGAAACTAATATTTATAGAAAGGCGAAGAAACCGACGGGCGAAACACCATCGTCACTCAATTTAACAGTCATTGTCAGAGGTAGTTGGAAGCATGGTCTTGAAGGGTCTATTCGGGTCGGTGAGCATTCAAACCTGCATTGATTAAGATGAAGGACGGCCTGTATAATAAGGAGGTTGAGTTTTTATGATCGCATTAATCGAGAAAGGGTAGTTGAGCCATTACGTCCGCATTCACTGAGTGGACCGCCCCATCAGGTAAGTAATACAGTACGTTTTCTATTTGGAAGGTGATTCTTAATCATGTTCCATGTTAAATTCATTATTTTACTTACTTCATTTTTGTTTTTATTTCATTTCATTTATTCATTTACAATAAGTCGATTTACTGACCGCTAATGAGGTGAACCATTCCTGTGAAACAATGGTACATCGTTATTTTGTATTTGGTGTTGTGTTCGTGTTTTGTTTTTTACAGGAACAAGGCTTCATGGTTGCAAAACATAAACACACATGATAAAGCAAAAAAAAAGAGAAGAAAACCAAGTGTTGTAAAAATGTAAATAATATCATAAGATGCTGATATAACTGTACAATCATAAAAAATAAATAAACAGAAAATTAATAAAATTCAAAATGTTTAAACTGTTCAAAAATGGAGGAGCCATGCAACAGGACTACCGTCGCCTGCGGCTAGGACCAGCGACACTCGGAGGAGGTGGCGACGGTGGCCCGTCATCGGAAGAAGAGCCACCCTCATCCTCATCAGAAGAGTCGAGCGGGATGCCCTCGACCTCTAGCCTCGTCCGAAGCCGCTCTACCTCCGCCTGAAGCCGGCTCACGGCACTGGACTGGCGGGACTGATGCCTCCGTAACCTCCCGTTCTCCAGCTCCTGCAAAGACAAGCATGTGTAAGAAAGGTCATCGAAATAATAAGGAGCGAAAAGGTAAAAATGTATAAAAATTCTTACCAGCTCATGTCGCTCGGAGTAGAGCCGGCCGATGTAGGACCGGGCAAAACCGAACTGCTGGCAGATCTTCTGGTATCGCTGGGCCGGCACTTGCAAATAAAAAATCCATTAAAAGGGATATTCAGGTAAGACACTTCTAACTTTTTATATTCGGTTTATAACTTACATGTGTGGTGTGCTCAGGGTCCAACTGTACTGGAGGAGGAGCCTGCCGCAGGTCTGCGGGAATGATGATGCCTGATCCTAAGCCAAGGCCAGGATCCAACACCACCTCCATACCTGGTGGAAACAGGACATCGCCCAATACGACACCAACTGGTCCGGTCGGAGCCGCCACGCCACCCGCCTCAGCTGCCGCCTCAGCCCGGTAGTGAGCTGCGGTCTTGTGTGTCTTCCGCTCCTGCATTCGGTTATAAAGAAAGTAATACTATCAGTAAGTTGAGACAAAAAGAGGAGTAGTAACAGTGAATGAGGTTGAAGGTCAGATGAGTTACCTGGATGTACTCGAGAACCTCGGGAAGTCGAGCCTGCATCCGAGAGGCAAAGTAAGCGGGAAAATCACCGGCGGACAAGAAATCGTTCGCCGAGAAACCTCTGTACTCTACCTCCAGGTCCTCTCGGGTCAAACCCTCCAGCAGACACATATGCCGGGGAGGGGCATGAGGCACTCTCTGTCGTGCTGGAGCTACCAGAGTGTCAAAAACCCGCTCGCCAAGGAAATACCGGTCGGCCCAGTATCCGCGCATCAACAGCCTCGACCGGGTGTGCAGCTCAGCCACCTCCCGGCCCGGATAGGTCCTCCAGGCCTTGCAGTCCCATGACTCTAAAGATAGCTACAAAATGATAAGAAATCAGCATTGATAGTATGTCAGAATAAAGAAAGAAACAAGTTACAGATTAAGAGATTCTTTCTATACTCACATCGGACAAGTCCCGATCGTTAAGGAAGCTCCGCCAATACTCCGGATCCTCACCACTGGCATAGGTGTGGTGGCAGTGGGCCAGGTAACGAGGAATCCTCCTGGACTCGACGGGAGAACCGCCGCTCGGACCGCCCGGGAAGATGCAATACTCGTAAGACCACACCTGTAACAGAGACAGAAAATAACACCAGTTAGTCGAACAGTTGAGAACGGTGGATAAAAAAAAAGAGAGAGAAGAAGAGGGGTAAAGAATGAAAGTGCGTTACCTCCAAAGGCCAGATGAACAGCCAGTTTGACTCACCGCTACCACGGGTCCAAACATCCAGACCATGATAGAGATGAGCCAAACTAAGCGTAGCCCAGTCGAAGGACCCGACCTGGATCAGATCCTGAAGACACGCCAGCACCGCAGGATCTCCCTTATTCTGGGAGGTGCACAGTAGCTGCGAAGATATGATGTAGAACAGGAAGGACCGGGCAGCCTGGTCCCTCTCCTCACGAGTATACGCAGGAGCAGCAGGTCGAACGTCCTCCGGCAACTCTCGCCAAGCCTCCAACCGGGTCCTGATCCTCTCGGCCCAGAACCGATAAACCGTCTCGTAAGACATATACCCCTGCACGGTATATCGGGTCTGCGTCGTGACACCGAGCAGAGAACGAAAAAGCTGGGCTCCGATAGCAGCCGTCTGGTACCGAGCATCCAGCGGAGGAACCGGGCCAGTAAAGCGTAAGCCGGTAATGGCAGCGTAGTCTACAGGAGTGAGGGTCATCTCTCCAAACCCGAACACAAAAGTGTGTGTGCAGTCGTTCCATCGCTCCATCAATGCATACCGCATAGCGGGCGGGAAACGAGGCTGTGTGCGGTGCAATCCGGTGGCATAATCCCCGAAACCTGCAGTGATAACCCGAGCTCGCATGGGAGGGTCCAGCAAATCCCAGAAGGCAGAAGCATCAGTAGCCGATCCGCCTGAGCGGGCCTTGCCCAGATTAACCTGTAAGTAAATTTTAATTTCAATAAATGTAAGACTAATAATTGTTAATTTTCTTCTATGATAGGAGGAGCAAAAACTCGAGTTCTGGTTCGAGCCATAGCTGCGTCACGCAGCTACCAGTCGCGTCACGCGTCTATGGAGTTGTGCCACGCAGCTTTACCCAAGTTGCGCAATCAGAAGTATAGCTGCGTAGCGCATCTTAACACTTGCGTCACGCTAGTCTACAGTCGCGTCACGCAACTGTTCAACATATGCGACCCCAGGAACAGATGCGTCACGCGACCAGGAAGCCGCGCCGCGCATCTCTCTAGCCTCGCCGCGCAACTGTTCAAGACCTCATTCATTGACGAACAGTCGCGTCACGCAACTGTTCTTCCTAAGAACAGCTGCGTGACGCAACTGTCGAAGGTACGCAGCAGTTTGACTTTAATTTTGTTCTAACTACATTTATACTATTTTTGTGCAATTATAGGGCTAAATCAAGCCGCCTAGAGTTATCGACAATCAAAAATTGACAAATCAAGGTCCAAACACAGTCAAAAGAGGCTAATCCTAAGGTTCAAAACAAGATTAGGGTTTCTGGCGTCTCGAACAGCCGCGTCACGCAACTGTTCCCACAAGAACAGCTGCGTCACGCAACTGTTCATGGAAGAACAGCCGCGCCACGCAACTCCTACCTGCGTGACGCGACTGCCGACGCAGGCATAAACAGTAAAAGTAATCCTATTTGCTACAATTATGGATCGAAAGCAGTAAAAACAGAAAATCGAAGGAATTTTGTACTTACCTCGTATCGAAAGCCACGCATCTGACTCGTCTCGTACCGGACTGGAAATTCCGAACCCGGCAACGGAAGGAGCTGCAATGGTCGCGTCCCGGGGGTTAGCGGGTTCCGGCTCACCGGTACCGGCTCACCGTCAAACGTGGGAATGTCGGGCAGGGCCCCGAGAACCTCCATCTCCGGAGTGTAGGCAGAAGCAGGAATTTCTGAGATTTGAGACATCTTTCTAGTTGAACAGTTCAGAGAGTTTCCAATTGCTTAGGGTTTGTGAATAAGTGAAATTGAATCGATTGAGAAGGTAACTACTTATAGTAAAACCAGCTGGGTCGGAGCCCGTCCAACTGGGCCCGACGAGAACATTGGGCCCATTATCCTTTTGAGCCCAACAGGCCCATACGGCCCATTTCAAAAGCTCACGACGACCCGTTCCGGCGACATCACATTGATGTACGGCTCGTATACGGCTGCAACTTTCATCAACTCACCGCACCGGGGTCAGGAGCATTAAATTGTCCATATTACCCTCAGGTAAGTTCCCTTCTAAACACTATATCATAAAATACAGGCAACAACTTTTAATTAAGTCTTTTCTGCCGAAACTTTTGGTAAAATTTTCACAAAAATAATAAAAATGCGTTTATAAAAAGTAAATACTTTTGATTCCAGGATGGGATTCCGGACTGGGGGCAAAAGTATGACCTTTTGCCTTAATAAGAATTTTTGCATGGGAACATGTGATGTTCCAATACCTTTCTAACAGAAAGCAAAGTCTGTTGTATACAGATTTTGCTCTTTTCTTTGTGAACAATTTCGTTCAGGCCAACCGGTGATGTTTTTTTTCGAAGCCGATAGGTCCCACTGATTAGTGATGGTATTGTTGCGAAGCTAGTCAGAACAATTTCAAAACAGTGATGATGTATTGCGAAGCTGTTTGAAATCTTCTTCCCCAGTCAATGATGTTGAGTTGCGAAGTTGACCTGGGTAAAATCGACATTTCTCGAGCCGATCAAACCGAGCCTCGAAGATGTCTCTTCAAACCGACTGGAGCTGACAAAGCCGATCAAACCGAGCTGAGTGGGTGGCCAGATCAGAGTTCTTCAAGCCGATCAAACAGAGCTTCGAGGACTTTGTCATAAAATCAACATTTCTCAAGCCGATCAAATCGAGCCTCGAAGATGTCTCTTCAAACCGACTGGAGCCGACAAAGCCGATCAAACCGAGCTGAGTGGGTGGCCAGATCAGAGTTCTTCAAGCCGATCAAACAGAGCTTCGAAGACTTTGTCATAAAATCAACATTTCTCGAGCCGATCAAACCGAGCCTCGAAGATGTCTCGTCGAACCGACTGGAGCCGACAAAGCCGATCAAACCGAGCTGAGTGGGTGGCCAGATCAGAGTTCTTCAAGCCGATCAAACCGAGCTTCGAAGACTTTGTCATAAAATCAACATTTCTCGAGCCGATCAAACCGAGCCTCGAAGATGTCTCGTCGAACCGACTGCAGCCGACAAAGCCGATCAAACCGAGCTGAGTGGGTGGCCAGATCAGAGTTCTTCAAGCCGATCAAACCGAGCTTCGAAGACTTTGTCATAAAATCAACATTTCTCGAGCCGATCAAATCGAGCTTCGAGGATGTCTCTTCAGATTACATGGAAGCCGACAAAGCTAATCAAACCGAGCTTAGGAGGTGACCAAATGGTTGATTCAGCATCTTTTCAAGCCGATCAAATCGAGCTTCGAAGGGACTGCCTGAAAGAAGGCGTGTCAATAGACCACTTTAACATTAATCGTTTATACAATTAATGATAAAGTGGGGGGCAAACTGTTGACGCGTGGATTTATGTCCCACCGAACCCGATGATGATATGAGGATAAAGGATGAGGTTTCACAATAAACCAGAAGTGTCTGAATCAAAAATCGAACCAAATCGCCCAAAGGAGCCTGACCCATGTTAGGGCTGCGTCACGCAGCTAATACCTGCGTGACGCCACTTCTAGCTGCGTCACGCAGCTCTAACGGGTCTGACACCTTTGGCGCGCGCCCGTGCAGTGGCCTGCACTGTTTATATGGATACGCGGCAGCTGTACGAAAAGTAAGTCGCGTCACGCAGGCTTACGGGTGCGTCACGCAGCTCATACCCGCGTGACGCGACTGCTCTGTCGCCCTATCCATATAAATACTGCATTACACAGCAAAAACGGGACTTTTTTTGAACTCTTCTCATTTTTCTCTCAAAAGACTAAGGCATTTTAAAAGAAAAGAAAACAACTGCGGCTAGGGTTTTCCTCAAAGACTCCAGTGGGTAACTTTGAGGAAGATTAAGCCATTAAGCACATAGATTAAGAAAAAAAAAGAAAAAGAAAAGGAACATAAAAGAAAGAAAAGAAAGACTGATTATTGTTAAGTTTGGGCGTTGGACATTTCTGGGATCGTGAAGTTTCATCCTTAGACCAACTATATCGTATGCAATCCTCAAACCTGAGGGTTAGGTAATCATCTAATCCATCTTTGCACTTTTAGTTATTTATTTGTGAAAACTTCATTTGTTTAACTTCTTTAGTTAGTTTGGTTTGGGTTAGACTTCATTTTGCCCATTTTTGAACGTTTCTGGATCATATTAAACCTCTGTTGATAAAAAAGGACACGTAAAAAGGGGATTTGAATGGTAGTTGCGGACCAGAGCAGCCGCGTCACGCAGCTCCTACCTGCGTGACGCGACTGTTCGTGTCCAAAAGTCTTTAATTTAGATCGGACTACCTGCGTGACGCAGCTATTCGCAGACCCAGGATACTTTTGTATTTAATGTGATGTTTTGAATGGATAATCAATAAAACTGAGAATATTAATAAGTCGCGAATAATTCTGTCACGCAGCTAGGAGTTCCGTCACGCGACTGTTCTTCATAGAACAGCCGCGTGACGCAACTGTTCCTATTTCCAGTAACATAATAAAAGTTGCGCCACGCGAGTGTTCTTCATAAGATACCTGCGTGACGCGACTGCGCTAAAGTTCCAGGATGAATAAGGGGAGCCGCGTCACGCGACTGTTCCTTATGGAACACCTGCGTGACGCAACTGTCCTAAGAATTTCAATGTATTTTCCTTATTTCACCTTGATTTTATATTATTAACTGGGCTTTAATCTTAATCCAAAAATGATCAATCATGGGCAAACTAAATTTTAATCAAACCAAACCATTTAACTTTTAATGATCTTGAGGTTGTTAGATTTTATTTTTATTATTCATTGTTTATTACCAAATTCGGTTTGTGGCCCGCCTTTAACCATAAGGCAAGAGCGGGTCTTTTATTTTATTTTAGTATGTGTTATGGATGGATGGTGGATGATATATCTTATTTGTGATGAATGCAATGGATGAAAATTGATTGGGACGGTTAAGTAATTTTCCACATAGGAACTCGGTTCGATTCATTCGGGTTGGGTTTAAATAAATTGGCTTTTTCTAAAATAAAATCAATTTAGAAATCGTAGGTTAAAAGAGGCCGGTTTTTCCGGGCGTCGGCTTCCAACGGGCCGACGTACCCAATTCCCTTACCTAGAACCTCATTGGTTCGCCTGACCAGTTTTCCAAAATAAAAGGCCTTGAATAAAATGGGTTTAAAATGGAGTCACTTTTACAAAATAAAATCAAAAACGGTCCCATTGCCGAAATAATGGGTGGCGACTTAAAATGTTTTATAAGACTGATTTATTCGGCATCGCACATCCAAAAAGGTTTTATCACTTCTTTTCTAAAATAAAAAATAAAAACAAAATTCTCCGGGGGAAAACACTGGTGATAGAAAGAAGTTCACCAGATCAGAAAAGAAAAAGGGAGGTACAGTAAGCTTTGGAGACAAAGTAAAAGGTAAAATCATTGGTATTGGTGTGGTAGGTTCTAATCCTTCAATAGAAGATCTATGCTCAGTAGAAGGATTACATTATAACTTGTTAAGTGTTAGTCAGATTTGTGATAAAAATAGAAGAGTGATATTTGAACGTTCTCATTGTGAAGTTCAGAACATGCATGATAATAAAACTTTATTTGTTGGAAAAAGGTTTGGGAATATATACCTGGTAGATCTCTCTGATATGCATAACCAGGATATATGTTTAGTTTCTGTTGATAATTTTAGTTGGTTATGGCATAGAAGACTTGGACATGCAAGCATGCACCGTATTTCTAAAATGTATAAGGAAGATTTGGTTCGAGGTTTGCCAAAGTTGAAATTTGAAAAAGATCACATTTGTGATGCTTGTCAAATGGGCAAACAAATCAGAACATCTTTTAAATCCAAGGGCATGGTTTCTACTTCTAGACCTTTAGAATTGCTACACCTTGATTTATTCGGACCTATTAACCTTCTAGTCTTGTAGGAAAATTCTATGCATTTGTTATTGTAGATGATTACTCTAGATTCACCTGGACACTCTTCCTTAGAAATAAGGATGAGTCATATGACACGTTTGTTCATTGTGAATACTCAAATTTTGAGGCTCAAAAAGCCTGTTGGTTGACTTTGCTACAGTAAATTTGACTGTGCTACAATGAATTTGCTACAGCAAATTTAATTGTGCTACAGTGCATTTGCTACAGTAAATTTGACTTTTCTACAGTAACTTTGACTCACAAGGCTCAAAGAGCCAATTTTTCCGGACTGCAAACAGTCCGGCCGGACCGGAGGCCATTTCGGAAGTTCACCGAAAATATATCAATATGGTACTTGAAACGTCCGGAATTTTACGAGGATCGCGGAACAGGTCCCGGAATATTTTTCGGAGGTCCGAAACTCCCAAAACAGCTCCCGAAGCGACACACGGTGGCCGCACCGGCCACGGCGGCGCCAGCCCCCACCAAGCGCGGGCGACAGCCCTCGCCCAGCGCGGGCGGGGCCTGGCGCCCAGCGCGGGCGAGAACCCTCGCCCAGCGCGGGCGAGGCCCCTCGCACCGCGCGCGGGCGATGCCCCTCGCGCCGCGCGCGAGCGAGACCCCTCGCCTCGCGCGGGCGAGGCCTCCCGCGCCGCGCGCGGGCGAGGACTCTCGCCCCGCGCGGGCGAGACCTCCCGCACCTTGGGGCATAGACGTGATCGGAAAAATCCACCCGAAAGCTTCCAACGGTCACCAGTTCATTTTGGTTGCTATAGATTACTTCACTAAGTGGATCGAGGCAGCCTCTTATTCAATTCTGAATGCCAAGAAGGCAGCGCAGTTCGTTTGTACCAACATCCTTTGTCGGTACGGAACGCCATTCGAGATCACCACGGACAATGGAGCTCACTTCCAGGGTGAATTTGCTAATTTGTTGAAAGAAACGAGGATTCGACACCATAAATCCTCGCCCTATCGTCCACAAACAAATGGGGCTGTGGAAGCTGCAAATAAGGCTATAAAAGTCATTTTACAGAAGACAGTCAAAAAGCATAAAGCTTGGCATGAACAGTTGCCGAATGCCTTATGGGGATATAGGACTTCAATTAGAACACCTACTGGGGCAACCCCGTATTCCTTAGTATATGGCATGGAAGCAGTATTGCCTATTGAGCTGGAAGTTCAGTCGGCAAGAGTTATCCAAGAAAGTCAGATTAGCGAAGCCGATTGGGTGAAGAATTATCATTCGCAACTCTTGGGCATGGACGAAAAGCGGTTACAAGCAATCCACCAAACTCGAGTCTACCAAAGGAGAATGGCACGACATTTTAACAAGAAGGTCAAAGACCGAAAACTGGAAGAAGGTTGTTTAGTCCTGAAGGAAATTAGACAGCCAATCACGGATCCACGTGGGAAGTTTCGCCCTCATTGGGCTGGACCCTATGTGTTGAAGAAAATACTGTCTGGCGGAGCCGTCATCTTAACTGATTTGGATGGTTTGGAATTCACGAATCCATGTAATTTAGATCAGTTAAAAAGATATTTTGTGTAATAAGCATTGCATAATGTAAAACGAACTACATTAGACCTGATTCTCTTCGGAAAAAAGAAATTACATATCGGAGATATGTAGGCAGCCCTCATTGGGCACGGTCTAAGCATTAATAAAAAATTCATGTCATTCTTCTTTGCCAAATGATAAAAAAAAAAAACAAACAAAAAAAAAAATCAAATCAAAGCTGAAGTTGAAAACCCGGAAGGGCGGCTTCAGGCAAGAAAAGAAAAACCCGCTAAGTCAAAAACCCGAAAGGGCGGCTTAGGCAAAAGTCGGGGCCCGCTAAGTCGAAAACCCGGAAAGGGCGGCTTAGGCAAAAATGGGTAGCTCGCTAAGTTGAAAACCCAAAAGGGCGGCTTAGGCAAAAATTAGAGCTTGAATGAATAAAGTTGGAAAGAGCTTGGAAAGCTTAAAAGTCAAATGACACTCCAATTAAAAAGTAATAAAGCCAAACAGTACAAGCAAAAGCCAAAGAACAAAAATCCAAAATCCAGAGTCAAAGTCCCAAATAAACAGTAAAAAAAAAAAAAAAAAAAAAAAAAAAAAAGGGAGAAAAAGAAAAAAAAGAGAGAGCATACATCCAAAACCAAAAGAATAAAAGCCTATTAAAGTCTAGGTGACCCGTCGCCTCCGAGGAGCAACGTCCTCCGAGTCATCCCTAGCTGCTGAACTCTCTCCAGCCTCATGTGTCCGAGGAGCCAACACAATCTCCTCATCAATCCTAACCCCCTCACCAGTGTCAGCCTGAGTCCAACCCTCAAGTGCACTCAGCAGTGCGTTCCTCCTCAGCTTTTCAACCGGCCAGACAGCATTCACGAACCAGGCCCGATACTCAGGAGAAGTCTGAATACCAGCAGGATTAGGTAAAGGCCTAACCATCTGATGATCTCTAACCCAAGCTCTAAGGACAGCTCGGGTAACTCCCGGAGTGATGGTGGAATCAGATAAAGAGTCATCCATGATCGGTACAGTCTGATCTATTCCCATCTGCCTCATAACGCGCGAAGCGCAGTACCAAGTACAATGGGTAAGGCCTAAAAGGTAAACCTGAGTATGGTGAGAGCTGACTTGAATAAAGCGGGTAATGCCGTACCAAGGTACAAACCACAACATTTCGTTTGGACCCAATTCAATCAGCCATGAGGTCCAGGCATCAGCAGACGGATGTGTGATCAAGATCCTCCGCATGCGATACTGGACAGGGTTATAAGGCAGCAAAGTAGGAGTGGCAACCACTTGGAGATGGTCCTTCAACCAAACCTGAGTAATGGATCCTTTCTATTACAAAGGAACAGGCCAAAAAGAAGAAAAGATAAGAAATAGAAAAGAAGAAATACCTGAAGAATAATAGGAGAAACCGTCCAATCCTCAAAGCCTAAAGCGGCTCTGTCGAGGCTCCTGATAGTTTCTGCCAGCACAATACCACCTATGCAACCCATATCCTCCATCTGCCGAACCATGGGACAAAGTCGCAAAACCCCGTAGCCCGGATCCTTGTTGAACAAGAAGCCAGCCAATAAACAAAAAACCAAGGCCCGCATCCTTAGCCTCATCCGGTCTGGGTCATCTGAACAGACCCCTGAAAACTCATCAATCAGGGGCAACAAAATTGCTTTCTGATCACCAACAATCATGGCCCTAGCTTGTGGTCGGCTGAACTGAAACAGGTTTTCAAACGACCGAACATACCCGATCTTGACTTCATGCCTGACCAAAGGGGCATTGGGGTCGCACCCTATGATAGCACAGAACTCCTCAAAAAGAGGACACATCTCCTCCATCATGGCTCCGAACCGGAAAACATGGGCCTCAGGATCCCAAAGTCTGATGCAGGCCCATAAAAAGTTCCAGTCGATCACCACCCCCCTGAGCGTAACGATAGGAGAGAGACCGTACCTCCCCAAGTTGATCTTTTCGACTTTGGAGAGACTCCTAATCCAGCTGTGCATGCTGTGAGTAAAAAAAGGATTCATTCTTTGAAGATAAGAAGAAGAAGAGAGAAAAGGAAGGATGAATGAAAAACCAAACAAGAAACTTGTTTTTATAGAAGAATGCGCCGAATGATGGCGGCAGCTGCCGCCAAATTGCCACCGAACGAGGGCGGCAGCAGCCGCCAAAACGTCAGCGGCAGCAGCCGCCGACGGCGGGGGCCACAAAAAAAAAAGTACATCCGAAATGGTGAAACCCCATTTTCATTTCAAACATGCATACATATTTTCAATACTAACCAAGTGCAGGTACGAATAAAATTCAATACAAAAGTACAATGCAGAAGCACCATCAAAGGGGAAGTTTTGAAGGGTAATCATGGAAAGGATCCAGCAAAGGGTACGCAAGACTTCAAACAGTACCGAGGCAAAGCCGATTCAAGGGGTTAGGGCCAGAATGATTTCTCCAGAAATGGAAGATGCTCCGACAGAGAGGTGTCTGAATTTTGAGCTTAAAAGCGACAGAATAAAGAAGTTATGGTTGGGTCTGCACAGTCACGATGCTATCCCTACACTACTCAAGTCATCTCAGAATCAAGTTGCCTCGACATTCTTTATGGAGAGGCTGCTTCTAAAAAGAAAAAAAAAAAAAAAAAAAAAAAGGAAAAATGGGTCAAAAGGAACCTCTGCACAAAAGAAAGAAATCAAGGACAAAGCTACAGGAAATCAAGTTGTCAAAAAACGGGTCAACTGCAAGCTCTCCGTTAAATTCAAACCCATCAAGGGTAGATGACAAATCATCTCAGCCATAAGGACAAAGACCACAGCGGCTGCTCACATTTTGAAAAGCAAGTTAAAAGAAGCAGTCATTTCCACAAATTGGATGACAACAAACAACTTGAAAATGAAGCGCCTAGCATGGTACAAGTACAAGTGTCCTTATAAACAAGGATCATTTCTCAAAACAAAGGAAAGGAAGAGTCTCCTCAAAATTCCTTATGGAGAGGAGAACCATTGAGGAAATAAGTTTCAAATTCAGAGGAAGATAAAGTTCAAGAAAAAGAATCAAATTAACCTCAAGAATTCAAACATGGTGAAGCCAAAGCATAAAAGCTTCTTCAACACTCAAGCCACTCAAGTTACCACCACAATGTGGGTATTCAAAACTCTTTGTGATGAATACAAGTCATATTTCAGTCAACCAGTGGTAAAACCACTACAACAACAAAGTCAGATTCGCCTAAGGTCATCACTATCATACGAACTCGAGTCAATAAGTTGATTCAACATCAAATCGGGAAGGAATCCCGCGAAGAAATCAAGCCAGAAATGAATTCTGCATCAACACCCAGTCGGTAAGGAATCCCACGAAGAAATCAAGCCAGAAATGAATTCTGCATCAACATCAAATCGGGAAGGAATCCCGCATAGACATCCAGTCGGGAAGGAATCCCGCGAAGAAATCAAGCCAGAAATGAATTCTGCATCAACACCCAGTCGGGAAGGAATCCCACGAAGAAATCAAGCCAGAAATGAATTCTGCATCAACATCAAATCGGGAAGGAATCCCGCATAGACATCCAGTCGGGAAGGAATCCCGCGAAGAAATCAAGCCAGAAATGAATTCTGCATCAACACCCAGTCGGGAAGGAATCCCGCGAAGAAATCAAGCCAGAAATGAATTCTGCATCAACATCAAATCGGGAAGGAATCCCGCATAGACATCCAGTCGGGAAGGAATCCCGCGAAGAAATCAAGCCAGAAATGAATTCTGCATCAACATCAAATCGGGAAAAAATCCCGCAAAGACATCAAGCCGGGAAGAAATCCCGCAAAGACATCAAGCCGGGAAGCAATCCCGCGGAGAAATCAAGTCGGGAAGGAATCCCGAAGAAATCAAATTGGAAATGAATTCCACAATCAGCATTAAGTCGGCATTGAATTTTGCCTCAACAGCAAGTCGGAAATAAATTTCGCACCAAGACGGAAAGGAATTCCGCACTAACATCAAGCCGGAGATGAATTCCGCATCAGCCGAGCACGAAGTTCGCATCCTGGAAGGAACTACGAAAGACCTGATTCTCCCCATCCCCCGAAGAGCTCTTGGAGATACGTAGGCAGCCACAAAGGCCCGGTCACAAACATAAGTTTGCATCATAAATAACATTTTCTCTTTGCCAACATAAATCCATGCATTTGATCATTTCATTTAAAAAAAAAAAAAAAAAAAAAAAAAAAAAACAACGGCGGGGTTTCCTCCTCTGCCCATCCTCAAAATTTGCGTTTCGGACGACCACCGACTCCCATAAATCATTTTTATGGTCGACGGTGGGGGGCAACTGTGAATACTCAAATTTTGAGGCTCAAAAAGCCTGTTGGTTGACTTTGCTACAGTAAATTTGACTGTGCTACAATGAATTTGCTACAGCAAATTTAATTGTGCTACAGTGCATTTGCTACAGTAAATTTGACTTTTCTACAGTAACTTTGACTCACAAGGCTCAAAGAGCCAATTTTTCCGGACTGCAAACAGTCCGGCCGGACCGGAGGCCATTTCGGAAGTTCACCGAAAATATATCAATATGGTACTTGAAACGTCCGGAATTTTACGAGGATCGCGGAACAGGTCCCGGAATATTTTTCGGAGGTCCGAAACTCCCAAAACAGCTCCCGAAGCGACACACGGTGGCCGCACCGGCCACGGCGGCGCCAGCCCCCACCAAGCGCGGGCGACAGCCCTCGCCCAGCGCGGGCGGGGCCTGGCGCCCAGCGCGGGCGAGAACCCTCGCCCAGCGCGGGCGAGGCCCCTCGCACCGCGCGCGGGCGATGCCCCTCGCGCCGCGCGCGAGCGAGACCCCTCGCCTCGCGCGGGCGAGGCCTCCCGCGCCGCGCGCGGGCGAGGACTCTCGCCCCGCGCGGGCGAGACCTCCCGCACCGCGCGAGGGCGAGGCCTCTCGCCCCGCGCGGGCGAGGCCTCCCGCGCCGCGCGAGGGCGAGGCCTCTCGCCCCGCGCGGGCGAGGCCTCTCGCCCGCGCGAGCGAGGCCTGTAGCCCCGCGCGCAGGGCCTGGCCCCCCCCCTCGCGCCCTGGGCGAGGCCTGCCGCCAGCACACGCGGGGCCTCTCGCCCTGCGCGGGCGGGGCCTGTCGCCCCACCGACAGGGCGGTTGCTACCGCCGAGCCTGGGCGGCAGCTACCGCCCAGATTTTCTGGCGGTGGCTACCGCCATGCACGGCGGCAGCCACCGCCCGGGACCCGAAAATGGCCTATAAATAGGCCATTTTCAGGCTGTTTTTTGACACACCTTGTCCGTTTTGACGGACGAATCCTTCTCCCTCTCACGCTCCTTGCGTTTTCTTTACCGCTTTTTGCATTTAATTTAATTTTTTATTGCATTTTTATTGTGATATTTGGACATTAAAATTAAACAAATTAAAATTAATTAATATTTCCCAAGCGAGGAGCTTAATCGGGAGTTAAGAAGCGGTCGTCGATTAAATCAGGTATGTAAACAAAACTCTGCCAATTTAATGTTAGCACTTCATGCATATTTCTCTTCTACTCCTAATAATTCTACAATTGCATAAATGCATCCACGTCATTATTTTTTGGTAAATAAACTGCTTTAATAAAAACAAACATGATTAAGCTTAACGCCCGATTAATTAATAATTGTGGTAGTTAAGCTTAAATCCGACAATATTGGCTAAAGAGCCTAGTTAATTAATAACTACGGTTCAATCGCCTTATTTCGAATAAATCTGGCTTAAGTCCAATTAATCAATAATTGTGGCTAAAAGCTTTAATCAATCATGTTTAAACAGTAATTTGTGATTAAGCTCGAACGCCCGATTAATCGATAATCGTGGCATTAAAGCCTAAATCGCACATTTTGGCAAACTAATTGCCTAAAACAACACATTTTGGCCAAAGGCCTTAAAATCAACCATTTTAGCGACAAATCGCTTAAAATCGACATTTTTGGCAAAAGGCCTAAAATCAATCATTTTCGGTTTAAAACCGTAAAATCAACCATTTTAGCGACAAATCGCTTAAAATCGACATTTTTGGCAAAATGCCTCAAAATCAATCATTTTCGGTTTAAAACCGTAAAATCAACCATTTTAGCGACAAATCGCTTAAAATCGACATTTTTGGCAAAATGCCTTAAAATCAATCTTTTAAGCGACAAATCGTTTAAATGAACCATTTTGGCACAAATGCCTAAATCAATCAATTTTTGGCAAAATGCCTAAACAAAATGCACAAAACACACACACACTCATGCACAAAGCATATACACTTATGCACAAAGCATACACAAAATCATGCACAAAGCATACGCAAAATCATGCACAAAGCATACACACAAAATGCACAAAGCATACACAAAATCATGCACTAAGCATACACACACCCATGCATTAAGCATATCATTCAAAGCCCTCTAAAAGAGGCCTATCGAACTACGTTGACTTTGATCTTCCATTCAAACGGAAGTACGTAGGCACGTTCGGGATTTCACCCCGGGTGGCAAGTCGAAATTATCGAAATCACTCAAACATTTCATTAATCCATCATTCACCTTGCAAAGCATTCATCCATCGGTTAGTTCATCAGCATGACATAGTCTCGGGATCCACCTCGGGTTCGCAGACTGTGCCTTAAACATTGGGATAATTAATCTAGTAACTAGGTTAATTAAAAATGGAGTCACTTAGGGTTTTTTCCTAGTTTACCCTAAAATAATTAAACAAGGTGGCGACTCACACACTCACGTGCATTTCTTCCTTTAGTCACATGCATTCATATGCCGGTGATATTTTGGGGAGGGGTACACATTCATCTTTGCAAGAGAATACAAAATGAAAAAGGATACAAAATATCTGTAATTAGAAGTGATCATGGAGGAGAATTGGAAAATCAGAAATTCGATGGTTTTTGCAACGAGTCAGGAATCTTCCATAACTTCTCAGCACTAAGAACACCTCAACAAAATGGAGTAGTGGAACGCAAGAATAGAACACTTCAAGAAATGGCTAGAACCATGCTGAGTGATTATAAACTACCAAAGTATTTCTGGACAGAAGCCATTAATACTGCCTGTTATATTCTAAACAGGGCTTTGGTAAGATCTAAACTTAAAAGGACTCCATATGAGCTATACAAAGATAGAAAACCAAATATTGGTTATTTTCATATTTTTGGATGTAAATGTTTTATTCTAGATAACAAGAAAAATCATCTTGCTAAATTTGATGCTAAATCTTATGAAGGAATTTTTCTGGGATATTCTAGTAATAGTAAATCATACAGGGTGTTTAATAAAAAGACTCTAGTTGTAGAAGAATCTATTCATGTTGTGTTTGATGAATCTGACTCTACATCTAGAATTTTAGAAAATGATGACGTTGTAGATTCTAATCAAGAAAAGCAGAATGAACGATCAGAACAACTAGAATAGCTGTAAAGTGAGCAGAATATTGATAATTAGGCTGAACCATAAGTTGAACATGAAGATCAGAATACAGCTGATATTCAAATGCCAGAAATAGAAAACGAAGATTCTCAATTACTAAAAAGAATGGCGATTCCATAAGTATCATCCCCAAAAAGGCATTATGGATAATCCTTCAGAAAGGATGATGACTAGAGCTCAATATAAGAGATATTTTGGTAATGTTGCTTTCTTTTGTCAATTAGAACCTAAAAATTTAGAAGATACTCAAAATGATGAAAGTTGGATTCTTGCTATGCAAGAAGAGCTAAATCAATTTGAGATAAACTAACTTTGGAAACTTGTTTCTAGACCTAAAAACCATTCTGTTATTGGAAAAAAATGGGCATTTAGAAATAAGCTTGATGAATAAGGTAATGTTGTGAGAAATAAAGCAAGGTTAGTGCCTCAAGGCTACAACCAAGAGGAAGGCATCAATTTTGATGAGACCTTTGCCCCGATTGCTAAACTTGAGGCCATTAGAATGCTTTGTGTATTTGTATGTTTTAAAAACTTCATGTTGTATCAAATGGATGTAAAAAGTGCTTTTCTAAATGGGTTTCTAAATGAAGAAGTTTATGTAGAACAACCTCCTGGTTTTGAAATTTTTGATAAACCTAATCATGTTTACAAACTTACTAA
This sequence comes from Jatropha curcas, assembly GCF_041381405.1. Lineage (NCBI taxonomy): Eukaryota > Viridiplantae > Streptophyta > Magnoliopsida > Malpighiales > Euphorbiaceae > Jatropha > Jatropha curcas. The sequence continues at coordinate 16,286,018 of NC_143161.1, forward strand.
AGCTCTTTATGGTTTGAAGCAAGCTCCTAGAGCTTGGTATGAAAGATTAAGTAAGTTTTTATTAGAAAATGGTTTTTAAAGAGGAAAGGTTGATACAACACTATTTATCAAAAATAAAGCACATGACATTCTAGTTGTACAAATTTATGTTGATGACATAATCTTTGGCTCTACTAATCATCTTCTTTGTAAGGAATTTTCTAAGATTATGCAGGGTGAGATTCAAATGAGTATGATGGGAGAATTAAACTTCTTCCTTGGACTTCAAATCAAACAATGTGAAAATGGAATTTTCATAAATCAAGAAAAATATACTAGAGAATTGTTGAAACGATTCAAAATGAAAAATGCCAAGGTATGCAGTACACCAATGAGTCCATCCTCAAAATTAGAAAAAGATGAAAAAGGTAAGGATGTGGATATCAAATTGTTTAGAAGGATGATTGGTTCTTTACTATATCTAACGCCAAGCAGACCTGACATACACTTTAGTGTTTGTCTATACGCCAGATTTCAATCGTGTGCCAAAGAATCTAATTTAATTGCTGTAAAAAGAATTCTAAGATATCTTTGTGGAACTTCTAATCTGGGTCTGTGGTATTCTAAAGGTGATATATTTGATCCTGTTGGGTATAGTGATTCTGATTTTGCAGGGAGTAGAATAGATAGAAAAAGCATGTTTGGAACTTGCCAGTTTCTATGTAGCGCCCTTGTATCATGGTTTAGCAAGAAACAGACATCTGTTGCTCTTTCTACTACAGAAGCAGAATATGTTGCTACTGGAAGCTGTGTTGCACAAGTTTTATGGATCAAACAACAGTTGGCAAACTATGGATTGAAATTAGAAACAGTACCAATAAAGTGTGACAACATAAGTGTCATCAATTTATCTAAAAATCCAGTCCAACATTCTAGAACCAAGCACATAGAACTGAGACATCACTTCATACGTGATCATGTACAAAAAGGTGACATAGTGATTGAGTTCATTCCTACAGAAAAGCAACTGGCAGATATTTTTACTAAACCTTTGAATGAAAGTCAATTATGCTTAATTAGAAGAGAACTCGGTATGTTAGCTCTAAACTCTTAACTTTAGAACTCTGTAAGTATATTTTAAACTGTTTTCTATATTTGAAAGTGAAAGACCTGCTATGTTCTAATACTTTATTTTGTAAATGTGTGAAAAATGTTTTTGACTAAAAAGAAATGCGTATTGCTCTGATATGACTTTCTAATGTCGTTATCAGAATCTTGCTTTAGACAAAATTCAAAAACAGTCAATTTATTTGCTTTTGTGTGTTTGTTCTATTATGTTTTGTGTGTTTAGTCTATTTAAGTTTTGGCAGTTTTATTTTATTTTATTTTATTTGTCGATTTGAATTTCCCTAAAATCTGTTGTTTATTTTCGTTTTATTCTTCTTTCCTAAAATCTATTTCGCCACTTAATCATTTCTGTATTTCTATTAACTGCTCTATCTTCTCTCTTGCTAATGAAACCCTTAGTTGTTCTTTGCGTCAAAAACTTTAACAATGGCCGAATCAAGCTTCACCTCTTCAACCGACTCTCTAACTGAACAAGAACTCCGACTCCTCAAAAGGCTACCAAAGAAATATGAGCAAAAGGAGTCAAAACAGAAAAAGTCAGTTGAAGAATTGAAGGAAGAAAAAGCGGAAACTGCAACATCAAAGAAACAAGTCGCTAGGTCTCGCGATAAAGGTAAATCTGTTCTTTCCCCATATCCTCTCATATGTTCTTATGTCATTGATTGGAAATTTTTCGGGAATGCTGAGTTCAACTTCAGGGAACTCTTTGAGTTTCAAGGTTGGATGGATTTTTTGACGCTAAACAGACCATGTTATGAGAATTTGGTTAAGGAATTCTATGGTTCTCTTAAGGTTAGTGGAACAGAGTCGATTTCTGTAAAACTTGAGGGTGAAATCAAAGCGTTTTCTTACGCTGACTTGATTAAAATTTTTAATTTGCCAAATACTGGGTCTAGGGTAACGAAAATTAAGGATATTTCTAGGGTTAGTGAATAAAAAAGGAAGAGTTTGTGAAGAAAATTGTTAAGAGGGGTTCTGTAGATAAACAGGGTGTCATTGAATGCTCAAACTTGACGGATAGTATGAAGTGGTTGTACAAACTGATTGTGCATTATATTTATCCCAAAAGTGCTTCACTTACATATGTGAATCAGGTTGAAATGTGCATCATGTGGCACATAGTTAAAAAGAAACCCTTCAACCATTGTCATACCATCTTTGATAAAATGCAGAATAACCCTAAGAAACTACCCTATGGAATGGTGCTTACACCAGTGTTTGAGTTTCTGAAAGTTGATTTGAATGAAAGTGATAGTTGCAATGTTTCAAAGCTAGACAGTGGGTCGTTGAAAATGAAAGATGAAGAAGGAGAAGAAGAGAAAGAAAAAGAAGAGAAAGAAAAGAAAGAAAAAGGAGAAGAAGTTGAGAAAAAGGAGAAGAAGTTGAGAAAAAGCAAAGTTGGAAGTGAAAAGAAAAGTTGAGAAAAGAGAAGAGAAAGGAAAAGCTAAGTTGGAAGAAATAGAGGAGGAAGAAAAGAAAGAGAAATTGAAAGAAGAAGAGAAAGAAAAGAAATTAGAAGAGGAAAAGAAGGAAGAGATAGAAAAAGAGAAGGAGACAATAGCTGAGAAGGAAGCAGAGTCAGAAAAAGAAAAAGGGGAAGAAACAGAAGAGAAAAAGGAGTCTGAAAAGGTAGAAAAAGGAAAGAAAATAGAAGAAACCAATGATGCTGAAACAGAAAAACTGGAATTGAGTGAAGAAGACAGGTCAACTGAGGTCAAAATTGAAAAAGAATCTTAGTTTTTATCAGCTCAAAGGAGTAAAGAAGCTATGCTAGGCAAAATGGAAAAAGAGCTTATAGAGGAGCATAATAAGGAGCTTGATGAGGCAATAAAACATTGCAAGACTGTGATTGAGCATAATCAGTCTCTCATCGAATCCTTAGAAAGAATAAAGGATGTTAATGAAAGGAAGCTATCTACTCTGAAAGTTAAGGGAACACCCTACACTCCTGCCTCATAGAAACCAAAGAAAGTAAAGCACATTGCGAGTAAACATAAGGTTCATGGAAGAAAGCCTCCATTGCACCCTTCTTCTAAACAACCAGAAAGCTCTACTGAAACCACTCCTGCTCAGAATCTCAGAAGTTTTAAGAGATTTAGAACTGAATCCAAACCTTTCTGATTTTCTTTTTTTTGTCTGTATGAACAATATATTTTATTTTGTTATCTTTATAGGTTAAAATTCTGTTTAATTTTTTATGCTTTGATCTTTACTAATCCTTTTGTATGATGATAAAAAGGGGAAGAACACAAGACATTTTGATGGTTAAGTACGTAGTCTACTAATGTGTGGTAATTTTAGTACTTACATCTCATTTCTTATTATTTTCTAATCTGTGTTATTTCTGTTCTAGTGTGTGAGCTATATGTTTTATATGATGAACTTATTGTTTAGCTTTTAGAACTTAGATTCTTATTCTAATGTATGATCTACAGGTTAGACTTAAGATTTCTGTAACAGACTGATTTTCCTTTAGTGTCGGTAATAGTGATTTACCGGTCTGTGAATAGTACCATCGGTCTGGGACTTGGTATTATTTTAGTCCGAAAAAATTACTATGCATATTTAATATTTTATTTACTATTTTTGGAGCATGTTTGCATGATTTAGGCGGGTAGAAAATATTTAATGAATATTATTGGAGAGTTTATGTATTAAATGCATAATATTTCTAGTGTGGTATATTAAGAAATAAATGAGGAATTATTTTAGTGGAGTTAATTAAATTAATTGGTGGAGTTAAATAATAAGTAGAAGAGAATTATTTGAGGAATATTTAGAGCCATTGGATGAGATTACTTAGGACTTGATCTTAGCCACACATTTGGCATGAATTTGGCATGAAATTAGGAAGTCAAATTTGACTTTGGCACCTAAAAGTTATTTTCTTTCTTCTCTTCTCCTTCTCCACGCCATTTCCATCTTCTTCCTCTTTCTTTCATTTTCTTCATTTTCTTACCTCCAAATTACCACCAAGCTACCTAATTAAACCATAGAATAGTACTTAATGCTTAAGAATTAAGTAGTAGAAGTTGAGATTGGTGATTAAAAGCAAAGAGAAGTGAAGTTACCATTGAAGCAAGTAAGTTGTGGTTTTTGAGTTTTGTGAATTGTTAAGTAGAATTCATGGTTTAGACATGTTATTGATGCATTAAATCATGCTCCAACTATTTCTTTTGTCAAGTTTTGCTTTTAATGTTGATTTCTCATACTTTGCAGAGGTTAGAGAACCATCCTCAAAGGGTAAAGAGAAAGCCAAGGAGTAAGGCTTTCCAAGCTTATTCAAGCTTGTTAATAAGGTTAGTGCAATAATACTTTCACTTGTTTAAGTTGTTTTTACATGGTTAGGGTTTTGAATATATTTTGAGAACTTTGTATGTTTTGGTTAAATTGATGAATTTTAATGTTAGATATGTTCTGCAGTGGGATTGGAACTCATTTTCGACCTCTTTATACTTCCCATTTATTTCTAACTTCTTCATAAAAGTTGTAGCTCTATTTCTCAGCTTTCCAAAACATATTCTTATGTCTAATTCCAATATTTGTAGCTCAACTTATGATTTAAATACCAAAACTGGTTCTGTTATGGTGTCTTACCTATATCTCCGAAATGATTGTCCATTTTGACCACTCAAATGGAAAAATAACGTCTTATGTTCTTCATAAAAGTTGTAGCCTTACTTCTTTTCTTTCCAACCCATCCTCGTGTGTCCAATTTGGAGATACATAGCTCAACTTAGGGCTGAAACACCCAAACTGACTCTGTTGTGACGGGCTACATGCATCACTAAATTGAGTGCCCATTTTGACCACTATAATGACAAGATTAGGTTCTAAGTTCTTCATAAAAGTTGTTACCCTATGTCTTGAGACTTCTCTCATTCTGGATTGGTTTCATTTGAGTGTTTGGTTAAGTAGGATTCAATAAACATTGAACTTGGTTCTGCTGAATCAGGTCTGATCTGTTGGTCTGTGTTCCTAGCTTTTGTTTGCTATTTTACCGATTGATCTGGGTTGTGGTCCCTTCTGAACATTTGTACATTTTTGTCTTAGCTTTCTAATGAATCTGATTTCATTTAGTTTGGAGGCCCATAACTCAAATTATGTATTAAAAACCCAGCAAAGGTCAAGTTTATGAAAATGCTGAAAAGTTCTTGATTTATGTACTTTTATACTATATTAAGTGTATATATATATCTATAGTGTTTTGAGGTAAAATTTTGAACTGATGATTATTAAGAAATGAAGAGTTTTTGATTGAAAATTATTGCTTTTGTGAAAGAATGATTTTGATTTGGGCTCTACTATGCATGATTGAAACGTGGTATGATGAGATTGATTTTGTTATTGTGAAGCTATGATCATATGCTAGGGTTATCAGCCCTTATAAATAGGCGGACGCGCTTATTTGTGTGATGGGGTGGTGCTTTCATAGGCCACGATTGTGTGATGGGGGTGGTGCTTTCATAGGCCACGAGTATGTGATGGGGGTGGCGCTAACATAGGCCACGATCAAATTTGCTTATGTTCATTCCGCATGAGTACGAGCCTTAACGAAAAATGAAATTTTATTGTTGCTATAAAAGAATGAAGACATATTTGTATTTATAATCTTCTCATTGTTTTCAAAGTATTTGAATTAAATGAATGCGATTTCGGTATTTATATAGTTGAGTAATTTAAGATTTGCCTTGGCTATTCTTGTTAATTAAATTGTTGGTTATTTAGCACCACTGAGTCTTCCACTCAGCGCGTTGATTTTTATCACGCACAGGTTAGAAGCGGAGGGTGTTCTTCAAGACCAGAGGAGTAGCATCAGAGTAGATATCACATTTTGGGTAGGATATTTTGTAAATGGTGATTTTTGGCATGTATATAAATATTATGTTGTGGAGGTTGGATATAATAAGTTTAGAATGTATTAAGAGTTATGATTATTTAAGGAAATAACATCTTATTATATTTTTGGTATATGATGATTATATATTCCTTGAAAAGAATGTGTTTAGAATATTATGCGTATGTTGATGGATATTTAGAAGTGCTTGTGGTATGTTGTGTTGACTTGGAGTTTTGTGGGTTTGGAGAAAATTGGAAGTGGGTATATTTTCTTTGTGTGGCAAGTTAATTTTTAAGGGAAATTCTTGCGAAATTTTCATAGGAATTTCCTTAAACATTATTTTTGTAAAAAAAACAAAAAAAAAAAAAACAAAATATTAATTACTTGCCTCCTTATGAAAATTTAATCACTTCTAATTTGTGATCTAGCTTTAATAAGTGACATAAGACGGTGTTCCGGCACCGATTGTGGCATCCGCAGTCTGGTTCTCCGGGATTGGCCGGTGGGTGTTACAATTTCTGTTCTATTTCTAATGTCAGTTCTTATTTTATTTTATGCTCTAACAATATGCTTTGATTATTAGAACTTAGAATGTCTTGTCTATTTTTTTTTTTTTTGCTAGTTCTAATATCAGTTTCAAAGAATTTTTCCTTGTTCTAAATTCCATAATTTTTTTTTTTTTGTTCTGCACCTATTCAGGGGGAGCATAATACATGTTCTAAACTTGCTTCATTATAAGCTCATTTAACATACTTAGAATTTTTTTTATGCAAAAATTTAGGGGGAGCACATCATTTACGTATGCTAAATTTATTAGTTTTGTCATCATCAAAAAGGGGGAGATTGTTGGCTCAAGGGTCAAATTCTAATCTCGAGATTTTGATGATTAAAACAAAACAAATAAATTTAAATTATATTTATGCTAATAATATTTTATGCAGAATACATATAGAAAGTAATAAATGAACAAGGCAAGTCCTACAAATTCAAGAATTGTGAAGACATTTGAAGACCCTAGTGGTTAGACTTTTAGGATTCATTGTAGGATAGAGAGAACATTCAATTATAAGCACAAAAATCAATTTTCTCTCATCAAAATTATTTTTCAAAAATAGTTCTTCAAAATAAATCTTTTCATTTCTTGATTTTATGTTAAAAATTGTTTTCAAATTCTCTTAAGATTCGAAATATTCAAATTACCTAAATAAAAGAGACTTTGTCTCTAGCAATTTTGGTAATAAGAATAAAGATCTTATGTACTTCATTTTCGAAGACAAATTTTTTTAAGAATCTTGATTTATTTTCTTACCTAAAATGAAGAAAGATCTTATTTTAATTCGTTTTGGTAAGTAAAATCTTTTCGAAAAATATTTTGCAAATTGCTTTCGAAAATCTTTATTATAAAGGAAAGAAAGATCGTCTCTTATTTATTTACCAAAAAGATAAAATGTTGACTTATTTTTTTGGTAACAAAGATTTCTATATCTTCTAAATAAGGAAAGCAAATATTCTGATTTGAAAAAGAAATATTCACTTTCTAAAAACGAGGTTCACAGACCTCTCTATATAAAGGCGTTTTCGTTCTTGAAAAACATGGAAGAAAGAGTTTTCATTTTAAGAGTATTTATCCAGTGATCATATCTTTTATCTCTCAAAACTTACTCTCTACCCCCTTATTTCTTTTCATCTTTATACTTTACGTTTTATCTTTAAAAGAGAAAAGAGATTTTATAACAACTTCTTTTGAAAAACAGTTCTGTTTTCTAAATGATTTTCTAATCTGAAAAACTATTTTTTCTGTGCTTATATTTGCATTTCTGTCTGTCTATTTAGATTCTGTAATCTTTAGTAGATAGATTTTTATTTAATAAACATTTGTGTAATAGCTTAGGTGAGAAGCTATTGTGAAATAGGTTATCAAGCAACCTTCTCCGTGAGAGAGATTCTAATATCTTGAATTGAGTTTCTATACTCTACCAAAAACAGAAAGGGTTGAGGTTAACTAGAACCTTTGGAAAATCTAGTGGGGCAAAGGGTAGATCTAGGTGTTGATCTATTGCCTTGTACTGTTGGTTTGTCTCTTACCCTTGAAAAGAGATAACATAGTTGAGGATCTCAAGATGAGTCTTGGGGAGTGGATGTAGGCGAGTTAGTGCCGAACCACTATAAATCACTGTGTTGATCTTTTTATTTCAGAAGTTCTGCTTGATAAATATTTTACTCATACTTCTATTTATATTTTAGAAATGCTAAAGTTGTTAATGGTTTTGATGTTCTAAACTGAAATAAGCTTTACATTTTCTGAACATTAGAACTCTGGACTTCTGTTCAGTGAATATACCAAGTTCTAAACTGTTCTTCTATTTTCAAGTATATTTCACTGTTTAGGTTTCTAATCAGTTTTCTAAACTTGATTAAAGCTTTGTGAAGCAGTTCTAATTTCGATAACTGTCTCTCACATAGTCTTTTATGATTCTCTAAACTTTATGAAAAAGTTCTAATTACAATAGCTTTCTGTCATAAAGCAGTTCTGATATCAAATAAGACATTGTGAAGCAGTTCTTATTGATAGCTGCATTTTGCAAAGTCTTTCAAATTTTTTTTAGAACATTGTGAGGTAGTTCTAATCTATAACTTATTTTCACAAGTTCATTAATTTTTCCGTTGCACTTAGAATTCTGAATTTTGCTTTTAAAGCTAAAATTTATATTTTTAGAAAATCCAATTCACCCACCTCTTGGGTTGTGCCATACATATACCGAACCCACAGATCTCTCATTCAAATACAATTGGTAGCAATCTCGAGAAATTGTCCAACGAGATGGAATTTTAAACCTAGGGCATACGACTTTCATAAATCGCTTAAAACCCTCACCCTTAACAAACTTAAAAGGTAATACATCCACAACAACCATATATGTGAGAGCCTCCCTGATTGCCTTTTCATCATACTTCCAAGTACTAAGTGTGCCTATATCTCCCTCATTAGGATTTGAAATACGTTGCAAAGATAATTGTGTTTGTCTTGTGAATTGCATGTGGATGATGCTTACAAGAATTCATTAATTCCCAGGTGCAGATGTGCCATTCTTTCTTGTATTACAACATAATTCTTTGCTACAATGATTGCACTTACATTTTTTCTTCTCCTCCCTCGCTAATGTACCTTGTGAAATGATCCCAATAGCACACCTTGGCTTTGTTGGCTTTCTCAAATTCCTTGATACAATTTCAACTTCACTTTAAGTTGAGTTGGGGTTGGATGAACTCATGGGTTCTTCAGAAGGAGTAGATGAACTCATTTTAGCTACTATATATTGCAAAAATGAAAAAGCAATGAATAAAATAAATAATTCTCTCAATCTTATTTAATAAATTGGGTAAACACATGCAATTAAATTAAACAAAAAAAAAAAAAATTCAAACAAGCAATTAACAAATAAAACTTATTCAAATGGGATAATGCAACACAATAGCATTTGCTAATTACTAGTCCAATGCTGCAAAAAATTATGCAAGATTGTTTTAACAAAAACAAATAAAAATAACAATTCAGCTATTAAGCTATAAGTTGAAATATAAGTATTAACAAATTACTAAGCTCCAGTTTTGCCAAAAATTAAAAAAATAAACAAGAGACAGATTATATATTACAAATGAAACAAAAGACAAATTCAAAATGAAAGGAAAAAGAAACAAAAAAAGAAAGAATCATGATTTGAAAGTTGAGATGCTTGATGAAGAAAAAAGTCATGAAATTAGGTTCAAGTCATGTTGGGGGTTGAGCAGCTACAAGCATGATGCATTACTGAATCTTGTTGCTAACTAAGGGAAAAAATGTTGTATTTCGTCAACTTCAGAGTTGCAGAATGTCACAACCCGAAACCATGGGCTGAATGAATTCCTAAAAATAGTTAGCCCATATTATTTTATATATAAATCTAATACTCACATATTCCTGGTCCAATTTCAACATTTCAAATAACTCATAGTTTGGGGCTAATTATAATACACATCATTTATAATATGCGTTAACTGGTTCATACAGACATTTAGATAAATAATTAAAACATTCATAAGGTTATGGATTAGTAAACCCATTTTAGTACACGATTAGATGCATATAACTCCTACATCTGTGGAGTTCAATAATAATTAGAAATAATAAGTCTTTATCTATAAAGATACATAATTTTAAGTAGCTATCGAAATTAGAAGTTTATTTCTATAGCTCTGCAGAGAAGGATGCAGAGCTTTAGCCAAATCAATGAGGATTCTACTTTCTGAAAAGTTAAATAAAAGGAGAGTGAGTTTTGCAACTCAGTGAATAATAATAAATAATTTATAACACATGCATTCACACGAAATGCTTCCTACGATGCTAAAATGACCACACAACCAGTAAAGCATATGGCATAACATCAGCATCCACAAGTAATTACATCTTCAAATAATCATATAAGTGGAAATTGGTTAGTGGCATCATTGAAACCCCCGACGAGTCGTCCTCACACATGGCCCGCCCTCTCAAACGTGTGGACCATGGAGCCGATCCCCATACATGGCCGACTAGTCTAATCCTCACCTCACCAACTGTAGACGCTCAAATTTTGCCCCTAAAAGGTTTAGTGATGATACACCATTTTTTTGTATAAAACTAGTTCAAGATTCCCGATCGCCTCGGTTTTCAGACCAATGGTCCGTGGCTGAGATTATCTATGTGTTTAACCATTTTTACTTTTTCAAGTTATCGGGCGTTTTGCGATGAAACCATGCCCGAGAAGTGCGCCGGGCCGCCCGGCATGCTTTCTGGTGTATCGCCTCGTTTTATATCCCACCAAGTCCAATTTAGTAAAAGTGGATTCGGTCCCGTTGTGGGCCCAAACAGTGGCATTTTTGCCACGTCAGCCCCAAAATGGGGCCACCCTACCCTTAAATGTCTATAAATAGACATTGGGGGTGAGCCAAGAGGAGGATTTTTGGGATAACTTAAGAAAACTCTTGAAATTTTAAAAATCAATCTAAGAAATCAAAGGAGACCATTGTTTCCCTTTGTTCTAAGATTGTGATCTATTGATTTTTAATAAAAAAAACTCTTAAGCATATTCTAGAAATCCTAAAAACACATTTTTAATCTTGAATCCCGGATTATTGGTCAAGGGCCAAGGAGTTGGGTTTCTTCATTCATTTTTAAACTAATCTTCAAAGAAATCTTCATAGGTAATTTCTGAGAACCTTAAATTCATTTCTTCGTCCTTTTCTTTTCCATTTCGGTGTTTTAAACACCTATTCTAGGTCTAGTTATGAGGAAAACCTAGGATCAACTACAAAGGAGTTTCTGTGCTTCTATGGCGCGTGGCCTAAGCTAGTGGCTCAAGCAACTATGTGTGGCATGCGCCACAAGAGCCCAGATTCCCCTGTTTTTGCCCTGCTTATACCAGAAGCCTTTTTGATGTAGGAAAGGCCCTGCACCATTATATGTGGCGTGTGCCATAAGCATGTGGCGCATGCCATAACTCCCTTGGCTCAAGGCCCTTCGATTCAGAAGCTTTGAATGTGTAAAAACTCAATAAACGTTCCTTCTCTAGAGATCTAGTGACCAAACTCCAACCTTAAAAGGTTTGTGATGCGTATTTGGTCACAAATGGATCAAATAAACAATAAAGCAAGGTTGAGAGGAATGATTGGTGAATTTGTTCATCCTTCAAGGATGTACATCAAGACCATGAGCTTAAATCTTGATTAACCATTTTAATTCATGTCTTTTAATTATTATCTTTGCATTTCAAGCACTTTTGTAACATCCCTTCCGGGTCCACCCGTTAACTCGAATGAACCAAGCCGAGACTGTGAATACCCAAATTTTGAGGCTCAGAAAGCCTGTTTTCCCGGACTGCAAACAGTCCGGCCGGACCGGAGGCTATTTCGGAAGTTCACCGAAAATATGTCAATATGGTACTTAAAACGTCCGGAATGTCGCGAGGATCGCGGAACAGGTCCCGGAATATTTTTCGGAGGTCCGGAACTCCCAAAAAGGCCCCCCGGAGCGAGGCACGGTGTCCACACCGGCCACGGCGGCGCCTGCCGCCGGCCACGGCGACTCCGGCTGCCGGGAACGGCGGCAGCAGCCGCCCAGCCTGGGCGGCACCTGCCGCCCCACTGCCTGGGCGAGGCCTGCCGCCCAGCGCGCGCGGGGCCTGTCGCCCCGCGCGGGCGGGGCCTGCCGCGCGCGCGAGCGGGGCCTGCCGCCCAGCGCGCGCGGGCGCGGCCTGCCGCCCAGCGCGCGCGGGGCCTGCCGCCCAGCGCCCGCGGGGCCTGTCGCCCCGCGCAGGCGGGGCCTGGCCCCCCACCCCCCTGGGCGGCACCTGCCGCCCAGCTTGGGCGACACCTGCCGCCCAGACCGGGCGGGGCCTGCCGCCCCACCGACTGGCGGCAGCTGCCGCGCTCCCAGGCGGCACCCCCTGCCCAGCTTGGGCGGGGCCTGCCGCCCGGGACCCGAAACTGGCCTATAAATAGGCCATTTTCAGCCTATTTCTAGTGCGCCTTGTCTGTTTTGATAGACGAAACCCTCTCTCTCTCACGCTCTTTGCGTCCTTCTTTACCGCTTTTTGCATTTTAATTTAATTTTTATTGCATTTTTATCGTGATATTTGGACATTAAAATTAAACAAATTAAAATTAATTAATATTTCCTAAGCGAGGAGCTTAACCTGGAGTTAAGAAGCGGTCGCCGATTAAATCAGGTATGTAAACAAAACTCTGCCTATTTAATTTTAGCATTTCATGCATATTTCTCTTCTACTCTTAATAATTCTACAATTGCATAAATGCATCCACGTCATTTTTTTGGTAAATAAACTGCTTTGATAAAAACAAACATGATTAAGCTTAACGCCCGATTAATTAATAATCGTGGTAGTTAAGCTTAAATCCGACAATATTGGCTAAAGAGCCTAGTTAATTAATAACTACGGTTCAATCGCCTTATTTCGAACAAATCTGGCTAAAAGTCCAATTAATTAATAATTGCGGCTAAAAGCCTTAATCAATCGCGTTTTGGCAACAAATTGCCTACAGTTTAATCAATCACAATTTTGGCAACAAATCGCTTAAATGAATCATTTTGGCACAAATGCCTTAAAATCAACACTTTTGAGCGACAAATCGCTTAAATGAACCATTTTGGCCAAATGCCTTAAAATCAACACTTTCGAGCGACAAATCGCTTAAATGAATCATTTTGGCACAAATGCCTTAAAATCAACACTTTTGAGCGACAAATCGCTTAAATGAACCATTTTGGCGCAAATGCCTTAAAATCAACACTTTCGAGCGACAAATCGCTTAAATGAATCATTTTGACACAAATGCCTTAAAATCAATTACTTTGGCGACAATCGCCCAATCACATCGTTTTGGCAAACAAATTGCCTAAATCACATCATTTTGGCTAAAAGCCTCAAAATCAACCATTTTGGCGACAATCGCCTAAATTACACATTTTAGCAAACGAATTGCTTAAATCAACACTTTTTCGGCTCGAAGCCTTAAAATCAATCAATTTCGGCTCAGAGCCTTAAAATCAACGATTTTGGCGACAAATCGTTCGACAAAAATCATTTTCGGCAATAATAAGCCCGAACACCAATTTTGGCAAGAATAAGCCCAAATCAACTCTTTTGGCTAAAAGCCTCAAAATGAACCTTTTGGCAATAAACGCCTAAATCAATCAATCTTTGGCAAAATGCCTAAACAAAATGCACAAAGCATACACACACCCATGCATTAAGCATACCATTCAAAGCCCTCTAAAAGAGGCCTATCGAACTACGTTGACTTTGATCTTCCATTCACACGGAAGTACGTAGGCACGTTCGGGATTTCACCCCGGGCGGCAAGTCAAAATCACATAAACATTTCATTTGGTCCAATTACATCATTCACCTTGCAAAGCATTCATCCATCGGTTAGTTCATCAGCATGACATAGTCTCGGGATCCATCTCGGGTTCGCAGACTGTGCTTTAAACATTGGGATAATTAATCTAGTAACTAGGTTAATTAAAATTGGAGTCATTTGGGGGTTTTTTCCTAGTTTACTCGAAAATAATTAAACAAGGTGGCGAGTCATACATTCACGTGCATTTCTGTCCTTAGTCACATGCATTCATATGCCAGTGATATTTGGGGAGGGGTTCACAGAGACGCTACAATCTAGTTGAACCTATGTCCTGACATGCTGATATGATTCTGTATGTTAAATAATATGTCATGTTGTTGCTTTATACATCATTTATATATAGATATTTACTTAATAGTTATAAGACATTACACTATTTTCCAAAATGAAATGGGCCCAACTATGTGCCCTGTACATGCCACAGAACCAAAATATCGGAATGAGTAGCTAACCTGAATACTGGGTCTTCAAAAGATGAACTGCAGCAGTTGTAAAGATGACTCTCTACGGACCCAAAACCTGCGAGTTAAAACCAGTAACTCGCTAAGCAAATAAAGCTCAGTGGATATCTCAACTTAATAAGAACCAAAGAAATAAACATGCAATCACACATATCATTACACTTGCACGATCTTACCTACTATTCATTATGTTGTATGAATTATGCAACTTTTATTAAACATCGTATAAATACTAATATCTCATAACTGTATGGCTCCATAAGGTTACAGTGAAACCTAAGTGATAAGAAGAACTATATGAAACTGGATGAATACTGTATGGCTGGGCTGCTATGACCTGTATATAATCATATCCACTCAACGGCCTGTAGACGGAGTACCACACTGTATGGAGCGCAGATCTGCTATCCTATGTCGCGACATAGTCTTATCTACGTGGTTTCTACCTAACCTTAGTGGAGCATATTATCTGTATTTCAATAATACAATAAACATATTACATTATTCATAAAATGCATAAACCATACTGTTTACCTATATGCTGTCTCATTCTGTACGTTGCTAACCTGTTTTCATGCTTTAAGAGGATTTCATAGACAACTACAAGTAATCTCTAATGAGTAATAATGCAAACAATTGATAACTTGTAAAGGAACTTGCATGGAAACCAGTCAGATTAAGGAAATTCTTGATTTTAATTTAGGTTAACTCAGAAGGTTAAATTCAGTAAAAATCTTAGGCTGAATGAATCTACATATGCATCCCAACATCATTTCTAATGTAGCCTTGCAATTTGCCAGGGCAGCCTGTACATGTTTCACAAATTCTAGCATAACTCTTTCTACATAAGTCCAATTTAGGTAATTCAAAATTCTATGGTTAGCTAACATATTAGGGTACAAATATGTCCTCTATCATATCTCTTAAATATGTTGGTAAAGTAGTCAAATATTGAGCTAAAGTATAACTGCCAGTCTGCCCAGATTTTGGTTTCCAGTCTGCACAGTTCGTATCATTTTGGTCATATCTTTCAATTTATACGTCCAATTTAGGTAATTCAAAACTCTATGGTTAGATAAAAAATTAGGGTCCAATATGTCTTTATCACATCTCTTAAATATGTTGGTAAAGTGGTCAAATATTGAGCTAAAGTAGCAACTTTGAATCTGTCCAGCTTTTGGTTTCCATCCTACACAGTTTGTACCATTTTGGTCATATCTTTCAATTTATAAGTCCAATTTAGGTAATTCTAAATTCTATGGTTAGCTAACACATTAGGGTCCAAATATGTCTTCTATCTCATCCCTTACATATGTTGGTAAAGTATTCAACTATTGAGCTAAAGTAGCAACTTCCTGTCCGCCCAGTTTTTTGGTTTCCAGCCTGCACAGTTTGTACTATTTTGGTCATATCTTTCAATTTATAAGTCCAATTTAGGTGATTCCAAAGCTCATAACATAAAGGAACAAATAACTCTTCGATACCACTTCCTAATTCCATAAGGAAACAGGTTCAAATTTAGGTTGAAGTTACGGGTCAATTTTCCAACAAACCTGTTTCAGCATGAAATCAATATCCAATTCATTTATTCAATGCATACCATGCTTTATCAACATGCTCAGACCTAGTATTCAACATTCAGCAACATATCTTATCACTATCATCACACTACACATATTCTCATGCAAGAAAAATTGTTAAACTAAAAGAGATATCAAACCTTCAACCAAAAAGCTTTAAACCTTCTTCTTAGCTTCCTTTCTCTTCTAACTTTGAGTTCACCTCTCCTATACATAATAACCTTTTATTAATCATCCAAAATATCACTAAATTATGAAATTCAAGAAATTCAACTTACTTGGATAGAGTTATAGGTTGAATTTAATGCTTGAAAGGTTGAATATTAAGGTAGAAAATGAAGGAAGATTTAGGAGAAGATGGAGGAGGTAAGTGAAGGAAGAAGACAAAGAAGATGGAGAAGGTAAAGTGAATGGAATTTTCGGGTAACCTCTAAATATATCTCTGATTGTATGTTAAAAATTACCAAATAGTACCTAAATTTTCAAAATTTTACAATTTAATACCTAAACTTTATACTTTATTTCAATTAGGTCCTAATCCTTATACTTTTATCTTTATGTTTCATTCAATTAAGTCCAATTCTTTTAAGTATTTAATTTCAATCCCATTCTAACCCACTCTGGATTCTAATGGCTCAAACCGGGTTCTGATTCAGCCCGACTCGACTCGACTCGACTCTATGCAACGACTCGATTCAATAGGATGTCAAAACTTTATTGTACTACCCTTTATTTTATGCCTTTTAGTTTAATACTTTATGCTTATTATTGTGCTAACCCCTTATATTCATTAATCTTGCATCTCTAACATGTATCATATCTTCATTTTGTGAATGCGTTAATGATGATGGTTGGGGATGTATGATTTATTATTCTGTGAATAGTGATTATTTTATGTTTGTATAATTTACTTTCCTTATATTGCTTTATTGTGATATTATTGCAAAGTGTAAAGGGTCCTTAAAGGATTCCTCTTAATGATTATATCTAATTAGATTGGAAATTGAGAAATTTGGAGGGATGAGGGTAGATTGTACATTTAGGAAGGGTTGTATTCTTTTCTCCTCCCCCTTTCTCTATGAATGCTTATTTCATGCCTATTATATATGAGATCATTTGTGTGGATGATATAGTTTTACAAAATGCATCAAAAACTATTTTCATCTCAGTTTTAGTTAATCACATTATTAATTAGTTGTGAATCTTTGGACAACGAGGAGGCCAGTTTACTAGGCGATAAGGGTGCCTAACACCTTCCCTTGTCGTACCTAATTCCCGACTCTCATCTCTAGTTTAAAACTGAGTTTGAATCGACTAATTTGAGAATTTTCCTAATAAAGGTGGTGACTCCAAAATTAATAAATCTCTTATTAAAGTAAGAGAACCATTTTCCGAGGATAAACGAATGGGTTAACTAAAGAAAACCAATTTACTAAATAAAATCAATCGAGCCTGTTCGACTCGATTCTTTCCTTTTTGGAAAAATCCATCATCCTCACCAACCCTCTCATTTTTTTCATCCTCTCATTTTTTTCCATTACCAACATGAGGCTACCTTGTGGTTTTTCCCTATCAATCATACATAGATGCACATGGGAGCGCTGATCTCCCCATACATGGATAACGGTATCGCAAACTACCCTCATAAACTCGTGGTGACCCACTTCATCCCAATTCCACATAAACAAGGCACAACAATTTCACAGCACAAATAATCAAGCAATTTATTCAATTAAAAATACATTCTACCCAATTCGAAATCAAACCCAAAAACTCTCAAACCAAAATCATGCATAATTACATTTTAGTATTCTAAACTTAATTAAATTGCAATCTGTTCATAATTGGTCATCTTCGGATTTATTGGAGAAATTAAAATTTATTTTGCACAAAATTTATTATTTTAAAAAAAAACAAAAATTATTTCTGGAATCCTCGAACAGTAGCGTCACGCAGCTGTTCTTTGGAAGAACAGTCGCGTGACGGATCCAGTAATCATGTAACGGAACTACTAAAAATAGAACAGCTGCGTGATGCAGCTAGTAGTTCCGTGACCTAATTGTTCATAATCTGAAAAACAGAATACTGGGCATGAAAATAAAATTTTGGACATGAACAGTTCCGTCACGCATCTGCCAGATCCGTTACGGATCAGTAGCTGCGTGACGCAACTGATCTGGGTAAAGAAATAACATTTTGGACATGAACAGCTCCGTCACTGTGAATACCCAAATTTTGAGGCTCAAAGAGCCAGTTTTTCCGGACTGCAAACAGTCCGGCCGGGCCGGAGGCCATCGGAAAGTTCACCGAAAGTGTATCAATATGGTACTGGAAACGTCCGGGACGTCGCGAGGATCGCAGAACTGGTCCCGGAATATTTTTTGGAGGTCCGGAACTATCGAAAAAGCCTCCGGAACGAAAAATTAGCAAACCTACCGGCCTCGGTGGCTCGGGCCGCCGTCCATGGCGGCTCCGGCCGCCGGCGCCGGCGGCCCAGGCCACCGAGCCCGGTGGCTCAGGCCACCGGATCCGGCGGCCAAGGCCGCCAAGCCCAGCGGCCCAGGTCGCCGAAACAGTCCATTTTTGCCAATAAATAGTGGCCCCGGCACTCATTTCAAGGCACTCAGTCTGTGTTGACGGACACTCCTTCTCCCCTACGCTCCTTGCGATTCTTTACTGCTTTTCTGCATTTTAGTTTAGCTTTATTGCTTTCTTGCTTTGTTAAGTGGTCACTAAATTTGAATTAATTGATATTCCCTTAACGAGGAGCTTAACTTGGAGTTAAGAAGTGGCCGTCGATTAAATCAGGTACATGAACTAAACTCTGCCTATTTAATTTTAGCACTTCATGCATGTTTCTCTTCTACTCCTCCTAATTCTACAACTGCATAAATGCATTCATGTCATCATTAGGCAAGTAAACTGCCTCAATTAAATAAATTTAGGCTAAATGCCCGGTTAATCAATAATCGTGGTATTAAAGCCTAAATCCGACAATATTGGCTAAATAACCTAGTTAATTAATAACTACAGTTTAATCGCCTTTATTTCAAACAATTCGGCTTAAGTCCAATTAATCAATAATTGTGGCTAAATAGCCTTAATTCAAACACGTTTTCTTGGCAATAAAATTGCCTACATTACAAATCAATTAATCACTTTTGGCAAACAAATTGCCTATAAGTAGATTAATCATTTTTTAAGCGACAAATCGCTTAAATCGAAATTTTGGCTAAAAAGCCTTTAATTAATCAACTTTTTTGGCTAAAAGCCTTAAATCAACCAATTTTGGCAACAATCGCCCAATCAACATTTTTGGCAATAAATTGCCTAAATCAACTCATTTTGGCTAAAAGCCTTCAAATTAATCAATCTTTTGGCTAACAGCCTTAAAATCAAGCATTTTGGCGACAATCGCCTAAATCACATCAATTTTTGGCAACAATTGCCTAAATCAATCTTATTGGCTAAAAGCCTTAAATCAACACTTTTGGCATCAAATGCCTAAAAATCAATTTTCAGGCAAAATGCCTAAACAAAATGCACGAAGCATACACACACTCATGCATTAAGCATACCCATTCAAAGCCCTTTTAAAAAGGCATATCGAACTACGTTGACTTTGATCTTCCATTCAAACGGAAGTACGTAGGCACGTTTGGGATTTAACCCCGAGCGGCAAGTCGAAATCACATAAATATTTTCATTGGTCCAATTACATCATCACCTTGCAAAGCATTCATTCACTTAGGTTGGTTAATCAGCATGACATAGTCTCGGGATCCATCTCGGGTTCGTAGATTGTGCCTTAAACTTTGGGTTAATTAATCTAGTAATTAGATTAATTAAAATTGGAGTCACTTAGGGTTTTTTCCTAGTTTACCCTAAAATAATTAAACAAGGTGGCGACTCATACATTCACTTGCATTTCTACCCTTAGTCACATGCATTATATGCTTGATATTTGGCGTAGGGGTTCATAGTCACGCATCTGCCAGATCTGTTACGGATCCACTGGCTGCGTGACGCGACTGCTCTGGTCCGAGCTCTGTTTTAAATGATTTGTTTAGATCATTCTTTTATTTAAATATGCTTTAAAAGGATCGAAAATGACCACAGATGAACAAAATACAGTTTAACTAAGATTAAACTACTAAAACCATAACAAAATAAATAAAAATACAAAAAGTGTAGAGAAATTACCTAATCCTCAGATTGAGGATTGTGAATGGCTTAAATGCCTTAACAAATGATGGTTAAGGCGCTCCAGAAGCTTTGTCAACAAGGATTTAAACACTCACTCCTTTTTCTCTCTTGATTTTTCTCTTTTTATGATTTTTTGTTTTCACCCTAATTAATATCTAATGGCTATTTTTCTTCAAAGGAACTCAAAAGAGTCTCTGGAGAAAGACGCCGCCGAAAATGTGTTTTTTTTTAGAAGCCCCAAAAAAAACCTTTTTCCGCAACTGAGAAAAAGATGAATTTATAAAAATAGGGCAACAGAGGATAGCTGCGTCACGCAACTCTCGGCCGCGTGACGGACCCGATAGCTGCGTGACGCAGCTGTCTTTCTGGACCACAACCATGTGTGGCATGTCGTCATATTGGTGACGTCATACAAAACAGAGCTGCGTGACGCAGCTGACGTTGTCGTCACTCAACTGATAGCTGCGTGACGCAACTCTGACGCAACTAGACACTTAAAATCGATTTAATTTAAATCCTTGGATTAAAAGACTTCTAGATAACATTAACCTTTCATTCTGTATCCTCGTATCCTCATCGGATCAGGCGGGGGCATAAAGACACGCGTCAACAGTTTGCCCCCCCACTTTATCATTAATCGTGTAAACAATTAATGTTAAAGTGGCCCACTGACGCGCCTTCAATCTTCGGTTGAATCTAGTCACGTCCAAAGCTCAGTTTAATCAGCTTTGTTGGCTCTCATCGGATTTGTGATCATCTCCAAAGCTCGGTTTGATTGGGTTGAAGGACTTTGATTGTCTTGATCATCTGGTCACGTCCAAAGCTCAGTTTAATCGGCTTTGTTGGCTCCCGTCGGATCTGCAAATAACTCCAAAGCGCAGTCTGATTGGCTTTGTTGTTCACCTCCTCAGCTCAGTTTAATCGGCTTTAGAGGGTTTGGTTGTGTCCAAAGCTCAGTTTAATCGGCTTTGTTGTTCACCTCCTCAGCTCAGTTTAATCGGCTTTAGAGGGTTTGGTATAAAGATTGTCTTGATTAGCTTCGCAATACACCATCACTGCTTGGTGGGACCTAACGGCTTCGAGAAACCATCACCGGTTGGCCTAAAAATATTTTCAAGAGAAAAGAACAATTTCTGTGTACAAACAGATCTCACTTTTGTTAAATGTTGGAGCGTCACATGCCACCATGCATTAATAATCCTAAACTTTGAAATTTAAAATTTTGCATCAGGGCAAAAGATTTTATTTTTGCCCCCAGTCTGGAATTCCGTCCCGGAACAAAAAATATTATCTTTTTAAGTAAACCTTGAAAACTTCATTTTTTATCCATTGCAAAAATTTTTTTAGCAAAAATTTTGTTAAATTTTTCTAATCCTAAATTTTCAGGTATACCCTTCCTAATGCGGTGTTTGAAAGAAAACTTACCTGAAGGTAATTTGGTGAATTTGATGATTTTGCCCCCTATGTGGCGAGTAGATGGAATTATTGAAGTATATGAGCCGCACACCGACTCCAAATTGATTTTTTTTTTTTTTAGACTTTGCTTTATTCCTGCATAACGAAAACAAAATCACAGAAACGAAAAAGGAGGCATCCCACCCACTTGCAAGAGTGGTCCACCTTGTTAATGCAGGCATAAATGCCCATCTACTTTACTGACAAAAGACAATAAAATGAAAGCTAAGCAAAACCACAGAAACAAAAAAAGAAGGATTTACATTTTTGAAAAAGATGGGGTGACCATTTTATCACCTGCAACATTAAGAAAGAGATAAAATATGCAACTCTCTCATGTATGCATGAACCTATTTAAGCGCTAGGGATTTTATTCATGGTTTTTTTTTATCGATCCTTCCAAGGAAACCACCGAGAAAATAGCATTTGACCTCCTGATCGCCGTCTAAAAGAATCCAACACTCAGGCAGGACCAACAGCCAGACATCTTCAAAACAAATGAGCAAATGCTGACCATATAGGCAGAGAGGAAGGTCTTGTAATCAACGATCATACCCCAGAAACAAAAGGGAAGAAAATTTTGAAAATCAAGCTCTTTATTGATCTTACTTCTTTCAACATCATAAAAAAGTAAAGAGAAACTACTTTAATACAATAGTCGTTCATTCTAACTACTCATTCGCCTATTCTCCTTCTAGTCAGGTCGATGGCATTGAGCAACCAGTCACAAGTATGTCACAAATGCATGGCATAGATTTCGCATTTAAACTAAGAACCATGCGTTAATCTCAAAAAAATTATTATTATTATTATTATTATTATTATATATATATATATATATATATATATATATATATATATATATTTTATTTTTTTTAATTAACTCTAACTTTTGCCTAGGCCGCCCTTTACAGGTTTTCAACCTAACGAGCTCATTTCTTACCTAGGTCGCCCTTTCGGGTTTTCAACCTAGCCCTTTTTTTCTTTTCTTTTTTTTATGATCGAAATCATCATCTCAGACATAGAACCTTTTTATTTGGCCTTGATTAATGATCCGATTAAAAGGCTTCCCTTCCGTACTAACCAACTCAGCGGCACCTTTGGCCAACAGTTTCTGAATTCTGAGCAGTCCATGCCAGTTAAGTCTGAATTTCCCTCCAGGATGACTCTGGGCTTCGTGGTCTAACAATCTGACCAACACTAAGTCTCCATTTTTCAAAGCCCTTCGATGTACCCGCTTATTGTAGAAACGAGCAATCCTTCTCTTTCTCATTTGATCCTGAAATCTGGCATTCAATCTTCTACCATCTAAAAATGCCAGATCTTCATATCTTTTCTTGACCCACTCTTCTTCGGTCAGACCAGCTTCCACAAGAACCCTGAGAGACTTCTTCTCGAGCTCTACTGGTAACACTGCCTCCATCCCATATACAAGCTCGAAAGGAGAAGCTCCATTCACTGATTTGGAGGTAGTTCGATGCCCCCAGAGTGCGAAAGGAAGTTTCTCAGCCCAGCTTCTATACTTCTCGCACATTTTGGACAAAATTCTCTCAATCTCTTTATTGACAGCTTCCACTGCACCATTAGCTTGAGGCCGATAAGGAGAAGAATGGTGATGCTCAACCTTATATCTGTATAATAACTGACTGACGTCTGCTTGGGAGTGAGAACCATTGTCTGTAACTATGTGATGAGGAACACCATAGCGATAGAAAATGTTCTGCTCAATAAATCTAGCCACTTGTTTGGCTGTCAAAGTTTTGTAGGACTGAGCTTCAATCCATCTGGAAAAGTAGTCCACAGCGACTAAGATATACTGATGACCATTTGATGCTGCCGGCGTGATCTTGCCAATAATATCTATACCCCAGGCTGAAAAAGGCCAAGAAGGAGTTGTTGGATGGAGCTCAACAGCAGGCAAATGATTTTTGTTATCGTGGTACTGGTAGGCTTTGCAATGATGAACATAGCTGACACAGTCACCTTCCATCTGCATCCAAAAGTAACCTTGCCTCATAATCTTTCTGGCCAAACTCATACCACTCAAATGAGTACCATAGACTCCATCATGGACCTTCTTCATTATCTCTTCTCCTTCTTTCTTACCTACACATCTTAGCAGCATTCCATCTCAGGCCCTCCTATACAGTTCACCATCGGCTAGGACATACTTCGAAGCCATTTTTCTTAGAACCAATCGGTCTTCTCTTGTTGCGTCATCAGAAAAGGTTCCATCTTTCATATACTGCAAAATATCCGTAAACCAAAGTTCTTCCTCTGACTCAACCTGATTCATAAAATGTTCTTCATAGCATGGGATATTTGCTGAGGTAATGATAAATGGCTTCTTTGGGACATTACTCAAATCTTGCCATGCTGAGGCTAGGTTTGCCAAAGCATCCGGGATTCTGTTATGAGTTCTACCTATGTGAGTAAAAGTGACCTTGTCGAAGAGTGCTGCTTTCTTTAACAAGTACTCAACATAGGGCTTCAGCCTATCTTCCTCAACTTGCCTTCTCTCATTGGCATGCTCAATAACCAACAATGAGTCTCCTATCACCTCAACCTCCTTAGCACCTGTTGCAAGAAGAGACTCGATTCCCATAATACATGCTTTGTATTCTGCCATATTGTTGGTGACTGGGAACAATAACCTTTTGCACATTGTTGTCACCTCGCCATTGGGTGCTTCTATCACAATACCAGCTCCAGCTCCATTTCTATTGGCTGATCCGTCAAAGTATAATTTCCAGACCCCTTTTTCAACACATAACAAATGTTTGTCTGGAAATTCTAGCTCCCATGGTTCATCATCTGCAATGGGATTCTCAGCCAGAAATTCTACAACAACCCAACCTTTGACTGTCTTCTTTGTGACAAACTCCGCATCTACACTAGACATCTGAATTAACCATTTGGACAACCGTCCTTCTGGAGTAGGTGTTTTCTAAAGATACTTCATAGGATCAATTTTAGAAACAAAGGTGACCTTGAAAGAATCAAAATAAGGCCTCAATTTCTTGATCGACCACACCACTGCCATGCATGTCTTCTCTATCAAATTATATTTCTCCTCAATAGGCAGTAATTTCTTACTGATATAATAGATGGCCTTTTCTACTCCGGCAGCATCTGGCTGTGCTAATATAGCTCCAACTCTTGCATCCTCTACAAATAAGTACAGAATCAAAGGTTCTCCCGGTCTAGGAGAACTTAACACTGGTGGATTCATCAAATACTCCTTTATATGGTCAAAGGCCTTCTGACAATCCTCATTCCATCTGACAGGCTAGTTCTTCTTAAGCAACTTGAAGATTGGAGCACAGGTAATTGTTTTCCCCCGAGAAACACGAAAATCTCATTATGATTGTGTTATTGTGTTATTTTTGAAAAAGAGGTGGTAAAAATTCTTTTTGGGATACGCGATGCCGATAAATCGGTCTTATAAATTGTTTTTGAGTCGCCACCCATTATTTCGGCAATGGGACCGTTTCCAATTTTATTTTTATTAAATGACTCCATTTTAAACCCAATTTTATTTAAGGCCGAATTATTTAGAGAAAACTGGTCAGGCGTACCAAGTACGATTCTAGGTAAGGGAATTAGGT
>NC_143161.1:16484465-16604126 GCF_041381405.1 Jatropha curcas
GCCATTTTCAGCCATTTTCTGGTGCGCCTTGTCTGTTTTGACAGACGAATCCTTCTCCCTCTCACGCTCCTTGCGTTTTCTTTACCGCTTTTTGCATTTTAATTTAATTTTTATTGTATTTTTATTGTGATATTTGACCACTAAAATTAAATAAAATTAAAAATTAATTAATATACCTAAACGAGGAGCTTAACCTGGAGTTAAGAAGTGGTCGACGATTAAATCAGGTGCGTAAACGAAACTCTGCCTATTTAATTTTAGCACTTCATGCATACTTCTTTTCTACTCTTAATAATTCTATAAACGCATTCACATCATCATTTAGACAAATAAACCGTCTTAAATTAATTTGATTAAGCTTAAATGCCCGGTTAATTAATAATCGTGGTATTAAAGTTTAAATCCGACAATATTGGCTAAAAGAGCCTAGTTAATTAATAACTACGGTTCAACTGCCTTATTTCGAACAAATCCGGCTTAAGTCCAATTAATCAATAATTGTGACTAAAAGCCTAAATCAACATTTTTTGGCAAAATGCCTACAAATCAACCTTTTTCGGCTAAAAGTCGTAAAACCGAACCATTTTGGCAAAATGCCTACAAATCAACCTTTTTCGGCTAAAAGTCGTAAAACCAAACCATTTTGGCGAAACGCCTTAAAATCAATCTTTTTCGACTAAAAGTCGTAGAATTGAACCATTTTGGCCAAAGGCCTTAAAATCAACCATTTTGGCGACAATCGCCTAAATCGCACATTTTTGGCAAACTAATTGCCTAAAACAACACATTTTGGCCAAAGGCCTTAAAATCAACCATTTTGGCGACAATCGCCTAAATCGCACATTTTGGCAACAATTGCCTAAATCAAATCATTTTGGCTAAAAGCCATTAAAATCAACATTTTTGGCAACATGCCTAAAAATCAATCAATTTTTGGCAAAACGCCTAAAATCATGCACAAAGCATACACAAAATCATGCACAAAGCATACACACAAAATGCACAAAGCATACACAAAATCATGCACTAAGCATACACACACCCATGCATTAAGCATATCATTCAAAGCCCTCTAAAAGAGGCCTATCGAACTACGTTGACTTTGATCTTCCATTCAAACGGAAGTACGTAGGCACGTTCGGGATTTCACCCCGGGTGGCAAGTCAAAATCACTCAAACATTTCATTAATCCATCATTTACCTTGCAAAGCATTCATTCATCGGTTAGTTTATCGGCATGACATAGTCTCGAGATCCATCTCGGGTTCGTAGATTGTGCCTTAATCATTGGGATAATTAATCTAGTAACTAGATTAATTAAAAATGGAGTCACTTAGGGTTTTTTCCTAGTTTACCCTTAAATAATTAAACAAGGTGGCGACTCACACACATCACGTGTATTTCTTCTCATTCATCATATGCATCACATGCTTATGACATTTGGGGGAGGGGTTCACAACATTAAAACTTGTTGATTTATTTGCACGATTGAGAATCTTTTTCTCCATTGCATAAAAAATGAATTTCAAATGAATTTCTTCTCTTCTGTTCAAACTTCTGAGTCTGGATAGCAAGTAGCGCTGATCGGCAGGTCTCTTTGATTATGCCGACGGACAGCCAAAGCGTCCTCCCTGTTACCGCAAACCATCTCTAATCCTTTTGGAGGTGGCCCATGAGTATGCGTACCGTTGGACCCACGCGAAACTCTTTGTTTCACATGTGGTTAGGTATATCCATGCTCAAGGTTCAAGGGTCCCTTAATAAGTCAATTCTCTATTTGTGTCATAGCCTATAGAACCTATCCTTTAGGACTGTATGTACCCGATGATGCTGAATCATTCCATTAAAAATGAATTATGTTGTGATGTTGTGCGCATTCACGCATTCATCCCATACTTCACACAAAAAAAAAAAATTTTCCATTTCAAAGTTGGAAAATCACATTTTGGTCCCTGAGACCTGAAAAATTACATTTTGGCCCCGAAGGCCTAAAAATTCTCAATTTGGCCCCAAAGGCCCAAAAATTCCCAATTCGGCCACAGAGGCCCAAAAAAATTCTCAATTTGGCCACAGAAGCCCAAAAATTCTCAATTTGGCCCCGAAGGCCCAAACAAATTCTCAATTTGGCCACAGAGGCCCAAAAATTGTCAATTTGGCCCCAAAAGCCTAAAAATTCCTAATTTGGCCCCAAAGGCCCAAAAAATTTCCAATCTGGCCCCGAAGGCCCAAAAAATTCTCAATTTGGCCACAGAGGCCCGAAAATTCTCAATTTGGCCCCAAAGGCCTAAAAATTCCTAATTTGGCCCCAAAGGCCCAAAAATCCCCATTTTGGCCCCAAAGGCCCAAAAATTTCCAATTCGGCCCCTAAGGCCCAAAAATTTCCAAATTTGGCCCCAAAGGCCTTAAAATTTCCAATTTGGCCCCTAAGGCCTAAAAAATTTTTAATTTGGCCCCAAAGGCCTAAAAATTTCCAATTCAGCCCCAAAGGCCCCAAAAATTCCCAATTTGGCCCCTTAAGGCCCAAAAATTTTTTTTTCTTTGAGAACTAGGGGCCTTTCGAAAAGTCGAGATGTCCAGCCCTAAGCACTCTACCTTACATATCACATCCCATTGGGTCCTATCCTAGGTGTCCTAGCATACCAATATTGCTCTACACTATCTCACATACCTTATGAAAACACCTTGTATAGGATAGTCTAAATCGTTTTGACTATGTCCTTTCACAGGTACCCCTCCAAAGACCGCCAGTACCTGAAACACCAACTGAGCTCTCACCCACAAGTCCAACAGCCCCACCTGCATCAATGGCATCAATCTCTGAGATCCAAAACCTCATTGAACAACTGGAAGCCAGAATGGAGGCTAGAATGAATGAGGCATTGGCTGCCCAGAGGACTGCCCTAATAACTGAACTAGGTAGTGGTAATGGAAATGGGGCTTCAGCTGGGGGAAGTGGACCTGCTACCTCCAATCAGGGTCCTGCTGCTGAATCGACAAACCCTGCCCTTAACCTGGATGACATGCCCTCCATAACTGCTTCTGAGCTGGAAGCTCAGAAAATGAGAGAAAAATTGGAACTGTTGGAAAGGTCTATTACTGCCCTCAAGACACACAAGGAAGTGGTGGACATGGACTCCTTGTCCTTGTTCCCCGAAGCAAGACTGCCAACTAAGTTCAAGATGCCCAACATGGACAAGTTTGATGGAACCACTTGTCCCAAAACGCACCTGAAAATGTATGTGGGTGCCCTCAACCCGTTTGGCCTGAACAGCGAGCTCCTTGCTCAGTTGTTTCAGCAATCTTTGACTGGTGCTGCATTAAGATGGTTTGTAAGCTTGGATCATTCCAAAATGAAGAATTGGGAGGACATATGCAATGCTTTCAACATGCAGTACCATTATAATATCGAAGTGGATGTTACCCGGAGGGAGCTAGAAACCACTAAACAAAAGAACAATGAGCCCTTCTCCTCATTCCTTTCGAGGTGGAGAGCCAAAGCTGCTCAAATGATCAACCGACCCTCTGAACAGGAACAAGTTGACATAATAATCAAGAATTTACTGCCTGTCTACCAGTCACAACTTCAAACACAGTACTTGCCTACGTTCCAATCGCTCATTGCGACTGCAACTAAGGTGGAAGACTTAATCCAGTTGGGTCAACTCAAAGAAGACTCATACAAGAAGCAGAATCATGCTGGGTCTAGTGAGACAAATGAAATAGCCAGTATAATCCCCACGAATCCTTTACGTGTTGGGAATTTGGGAAACAATCAGCCAAGGAGGCAATATACTGATCTCGGCATGCCAATCCTTTTGGTATTCCGAGAAGCAATGAAAGCAAATTTACTGAAGCCCTTAGAAACAAGGCCATTACCAAACCCCCTGCCCCAGAATTTCAAAGCCAATGAATACTGTGAGTACCATCAAGGACATGGGCATAAGACCGAATCATGCTGGACTTTGAAAAACCGTCTACAAGACCTGGTTGACAATGGGTCCATCATCCCCAAGAGTAAGCTGAACATCAACCAATCCCTTGCCTAACCATGGGATTAATGCGAAAAAAAATTTTGCTGAACAAGAATTGTTCGATCCTTTCGAACTTCTCTTAGAAATGAATGAAGTTTGTGTTTGAGAAGATTGATATCAAACCTCCAACCGAACAAAGGAATTGTTCAAGACCAACAACAACCTGTCTGATCGATTTAAGCATCGAGAAGAACGAAGTCACTACAGTCAATTCAATCCTAGTCCATCACAGTCCACCTAGAGTCTATCTTTTAGGGTCTAGTTCTTTTTCTTTTCATTTTCATTTCCATTCAAGTTTTCATTCAATTTAAACTTGTAAATCTAAGTGTCTTTTGTACACAAATTTTGTCTTATCAATAAAAAGGGATCAGTTTACGTTCCAATCATGTTTATACTCTCTCTCTATCTTTTCCTGTGAAAGCAAAAAAAAAATCGAAAAAAAAATAATTGAAAGAAAATGATGACAAAAAAAAGAGATAATAAAAATTGGCAAAGAAAAATGCATTCATTTGCTCTGCATCAATCAAAGCTGGGGGCATTCTAAGAAGCACCATCAAAGGGGAAGTTTTGAAGGGTAATCATAGAAAGGATCCAGCAAAGGGTACACAAGACTTCAAACAGTACCGAGGCAAAGCCGATTGAAGGGGTTAGGACCAGAATGGTTTCTCCAAAAACCCAGGAATGGAAGATGCTCCGACAGAGAGGTGTCTGAATTTTGAGTTTAAAAGCGACAGAATAAAGAAGTTATGTTTGGAATTGGGTTGGGTCTGCACGAAGTCGCAATGCTATCCATACACTACTCAAGTCATCTCAGAATCAAGTTGCCTCGAAATTCTTTATGGAGAGGCTGCTTCTAAGCAAGCAAAAGGAAAAACGGGACGAAAGGAACCCCTGGTCAAAAGGAAGCAAACAAGCCAAAGAAAAAAAAATGGGTCAAAAGGAACTTCTGCACGAAAGAAAGAAATCAAGGACAAAGCTACAGGAAATCAAGTTGTCAAAAAACAGGTCAACTGCAAGCTCTCCTTTAAATTCAAGCCCATCAAGGGTAGATGACAAATCATTTCAGCCATAAGGACAAAGACCAAGCGGCTGCTCACATTTTAAAAAAGCAAGTTAAAAGAAGCAGTCATTTCCACGAATTGGATGACAACAAACACCTTAAAAATCAAGCGCCAAACATGGCACAAGTACAAGTGTCCTTATAAACAAGGATCATTTCTCAAAACAAGGAAAAGGAAGAGTCTCCTCAAAGTTCCTTATGGAGAGGAGAACCATTGAGGAAATAAGTTTCAAATTCAGAGGAAGATAGAGTTCAAGAAAAGGAATCAAATTGACCTCAAGAATTCAAACATGGCGAAGCCACAAACTCAAAGCATAAAAGCTTCTTCAACACTCAAGCCACTCAGGTTACCACCACAATGTGGGTATTCAAAACTCTTTGTGATGAATACAAGTCATATTTCAGTCAACCAGTGGTAAAACCACAACAACAACAAATTCAAATTCGCCTAGGGTCATCACTATCATACGAGCTCGAGTCAATAAGTTGATTCAACATCATCCAATCGGGAAATGAATCCCGTAAAGACATTCAGTCTGGAATGAATCCCGTAAAGACATCAAGCCGGGAAGGAATCCCGCAAAGACATCAAGCCGGGAAGGAATCCCTCGAAGAAACCAAGTCAGAAATGAATTCTGCATCAACATCAAGCGGGGAAGGAATCCCGCAAAGACATCAAGCCGGGAAGGAATCCCGCAAAGACATCAAGCCAGGAAGGAATCCCGCGAAGAAACCAAGTCAGAAATGAATTCTGCATCAACATCAAGCCGGGAAGGAATCCCGCGACGAAATCAAGCTAGAAATGAATTCTGCATCAACATCAAGCCGGGAAGGAATCCCGCAAAGACATCAAGCCGGGAAGGAATCCCGCGAAGAAACCAAGTCAGAAATGAATTCTGCATCAACATCAAGCCGGGAATGGATCCCGTAAAGACATCAAGCCGGGAAGGAATCCCGCAAAAACATCAAGCCGGGAAGGAATCCCGCAAAGACATCAAGTCGGGAAGGAATCCCGCAAAAACAGCAAGTCGGAAATAAATTCCGCACCAAGACGGAAAGGAATTCCGCACTAACATCAAGCCGGAGATGAATTCCGCACTAGCCGAGCACGAAGTTCGCATCCCGGAAGGAACTACGAAAGACCTGATTCTCCCCATCCCCCGAAGAGTTCTTGGAGATACGTAGGTAGCCACAAAGGCACGGTCACAAACATAAGTTTGCATCATAAAAAGCATTTTCTCTTTGCCAGTATAAAAAATAAAAAATAATAATAAAAAAAAGAGAAGAAAAGAAAAATAAAAAAGCTGGAGTTGAAAACCCGAAAGGGCGACTTCAGGCAAGAATTGAGCTCGCCAGGCTGAAAACCCGAAAGGGCGGTCTAGGCAAAAGTTAGGGCAAAGAGCCTGCTAGAGTCGAAAACCCGAAAGGGCGGCTACTAGGCAAAAATTAAGGCAAGAAAAAAAAGTGCTTTCATGAATTCTTTTAGAGAGTCCATTTTTATAGGATAAACAGCAAAATAAAAAAAAATCCCTTTCAAAGGTCTCTAAAATCGAGTATCCATCACCGGTGGTCATTCCACAACGAGTCACAAGAATCGAGTCATTCTCAAAAGTTCATTTTGAAAGCGTTACTCTTTGAGTCATTCCTCGAAAAAAAAAAGAGAGAGAGGAAAATGTCAATTCAATCTCCGGGATTTCCAAAAAGACCCCGAAAAATGTCAAACATAATCGTTGAGAGGTAATTCTTTAATACCTCGTCTCCACTCAGACCATCGTTTCTTCGATCCTTTCAAGACGAACGATGTCATCCACATTGTTCGTTTCCTCGAGTCATGTAAGTGGCTTTGTTCTCTTTGATTCCTCAATCGATTGGACAAGTACAATACCAATGTCTTGAAGTATTCCATGGTCAGCACCATTCTGGGGGCAAGAAGTGATAAGAACCTTCACCATTCTCCCATCACAGAAGTAATCACGGAATTTTTAGTCTTTCATTAAGAAGAAATTCTACTTCAGATAATAAGGGCATCAATTCTCTCAAGCAGGGGGCAAAATCCTCCAAGACCGATTCAGGGGCAAGTGTTATAGAAAAAAAAAACATACACAACCCAGGGTGAAACCCAACCATCGTCAATCTCTTTTACGCAAGCCCAGGGTAGAGCCCGGTTAATGGTTAACTTTTTTTACAAAAAACCTAGGGTGAAACCCTAACCAATAGCCGACCATTTTTTTTCATCCAAAACCAAGCCATTTGATCATTTCAACTTTAGGTGGACCCTTGGTTCTCAAAAATAAAATAAAACTCTTTTTAAGCCCTCATTAAGAGGCAAAACATCTTTTCAAGTCCTCTAAGAGGCAAATCTCTTTTCAAGCCCTCATTAAGAGGCAAAACATCTTTTCAATTCCTCTAAGAGGCAAAATCACTTTTTAAGCCCTCATTAAGAGGCAAAACATCTTTTCAAGTCCTCTAAGAGGCAAAATCACTTTTTAAGCCCTCATTAAGAGGCAAAACATCTTTCCCAGTCCTCTAAGAGGTAAAATCTCTTTTCAAGTCCTCTAAGAGGCAAAACTTCTTTTTAAGTCCTTAAAAAAAAAAAAAAAAATCTTTAAGTTACAAACATATATCCATGCATTTGATCATTTCATTTCAAAGAAAAAAAAAAAAACAGCGGCGAGGTTTCCTCCTCTGCCCATCCTCAAAATCTGCTCCTTCAAATAGCCACTGGCTCTCATAAATCATTTTTATGATAGCCAGTGGGGGGCAACTGTGAATATTCAAATTTTGAGGCTCAAAAAACCACTCCAGGCGGCACCTGCCGCCCAGACTCCCAGGCGGCAGCTGCCGCCCAGCCAGGCGGCACCTGCCGCCCTGGACCCGAAAATGGCCTATAAATAGACCATTTTCAGCCTAATTTTGACACCCTTGTCTGTGTTGACGGACGATCTTCCTCCCTCCCACGCTCTTTGCGATTTCTTTACCGCTTTTTGCATTTTATTTAATTTTTAATTTTTATTGCATTTTTATTGTGATATTTGGACACTAAAATTGAACAAAAACCAAATTAATTTTCCCCAAGCAAGGAATTAAATCTGGAGCTAAGAAGCGGTCGCCAATTAAATCAGGTACTGACGAAACTCTGCCTATTTAATTTTAGCACTTCATGCATATTCTTCTTCTACTCCAACTCTGAATTAAATTGCTGCATAAATGCATTCACGTCATTAATTTGGCAAATAAATTGCCTCAATTAAATATGATTAAGCTTAAACGCCCGATTAATTAATAATCGTGGTATTAAAGTTTAAATCCGACAATATCGGCTAAAATGCCTAGTTAATCAATAACTACGGTGTAATTGCCTTTATTTCGAACACTTCGCCTAAAAGTCCAATTAATCAATAATTGTGGCTAACGGCCTCGTTCAATCACGTTTTTGGCAACAAATTGCCTACATTAAAATCAATCAATTTTGGCAAAATGCCTTAAAATCAATTAATTTCAGCAAAAGACTTAAAATCAACCATTTTGGCGACAAATTGCCTAAATCAACCAATTTTTGGCCAAAGGCCTTAAAATCAATCTTTTAAGCGACAAATCGCTTAAATCACACATTTTAGCAAACAAATTGCTTAAATCAACTAGTTTTGGCCAAAGGCCTTAAAATCAGTCATTTTGGCGACAATCGTCCAAAACAAATCTTTCGGCGAACTAATTGCCTAAATGAACCATTTTGGCACAAATGCCTCAAAATCAACAATTTTGGCGACAAATCGCTTAAATGAACCATTTTGGCACAAATGCCTTAAAATCAACAATTTTGAGCGACAAATCGCTTAAATGAATCATTTTGGTACAAATGCCTTAAAACCAACATTTTTGGCGACGAACGCCTAATCGAATCAATCGATCCTTTGGCAAAATGCCTAAACAAAATGCACAAAGCATGCACACACTCATGCACAAAGCATACACACTCATGCACAAAGCATACACAAACATGCACAAAGCATACACACTTATGCACAAAGCATACACACTTATGCACAAAGCATACACACTCATGCACAAAGCATACACAAACATGCACGAAGCATACACACACACTCATGCATTAA
Organism: Jatropha curcas; assembly: GCF_041381405.1. Taxonomy (NCBI): domain Eukaryota; kingdom Viridiplantae; phylum Streptophyta; class Magnoliopsida; order Malpighiales; family Euphorbiaceae; genus Jatropha; species Jatropha curcas. The sequence goes on from NC_143161.1 coordinate 16,493,672, forward strand.
GCATACACCTTCAAAGCCCTTGAAACAAGACCTATCGAACTACGTTGACTTTGATCTTCCATTCAAACGGAAGTACGTAGGCACGTTCGGGATTTCACCCCGGGTGGCAAGTCGAAATCATCAAAATCACTCAAACATTTCATTAATCCATCATTCACCTTGCAAAGCATTCACTCTTTTTGGTTAGTTTATCAGCATGACATAGTCTCGAGATCCACCTCGGGTTCGCAGACCATGCTTTAAACATTGGGTTAATTAATCTAGTAATTAGGTTAATTAAAATCGGAGTCACTTAGGGTTTTTCCTAGTTTACCCTAAAATAATTAAACAAGGTGGCGACTCACACACTCACGTGCATTTCTGTCCTTAATCATATGCATTCACATGCATGTGCATCCGGGGAAAGGGGTTCACAGGTCCGATCTTCAAATTACTCAGGAAAGGAGTAGCGGTTAAATGGAATGGGGATTGCCAGAAAGCTTTCGACCAAGTCAAGCAATATCTGCTATCCCCGCCAGTTTTACAGCCACCAAGGCTAGGAAAGCCCTTATTATTATACCTATCAGTGACAGAAGAAGCGATGGGTGCAATGCTAGCTCAACAAGCAGAAGATACAAGGATAGAAAATGCCGTGTATTACTTAAGCAAAAGGATGCTAGAATACGAGCTAAAATACAACAAGATAGAGAAGTTGTGTCTGGCTCTAGTGTGGGCCTGTACAAAGCTGCAGCACTACCTCTCGTCTTACACGACCTATGTCATCTCTGAATCGAACCCCTTGAAATTCCTTATGGAGAGGCCGGTCCTTGACTGCAAGATGGCTAAGTGGGTATCAGTGCTCGCAGCTTATGATTTGAAGTTTGTACAACGGAAGGCAGTAAAAGGTGGAGCCTTGGCTGACCAATTAGCAGAATTACCGGTCGAAGACTAGATGCCGGAGGTAGAATTTCCTGATGAGGATTTGTTAAGTGTGGAAAGTGAGGTCTGGGAGATGTACTTCGATGGAGCTTCAAACTACCATGGAAACGGGGTTGGAGTCGTATTCAAAACTCCTTGTGGAGAATACGTCCCAATCGCAGTCAAACTAGATTTCGACTGCACCAACAATGAAGCCGAGTATGAAGCTTGCATCAAGGGGTTGGAAGCGGCCCTAGAAAAAGAAATAAAAATCCTTAGGGTTTTCGGAGATTCCAACCTAATAGTCTCTCAAGCCCTAAGGAAATGGAAGATCAAGGAAGAGCGGTTGGTTCCTTACCTACAGCGCTTAGATGAATTGGCTCAGCAGTTTGAGGAACTATCTTTTCACTACCTGCCGCGCTCCAAAAATCAATTTGCAAATGCTTTAGCAACCTTGGCTTCCATGGTTAATGTAGGGGGAGATCAAGTCATTCGACCTCTGACGGTTCGGCTGCAGAAACAGCCAGCGCATGTCATGAACCTAGTCGATGACAAGCCGTGGTTTTGGGATATACAGAATTATCTTCAGAATGAAGTCTACCCGGAGGGATCCAACAAGACTGATCAACGGACATTGAGACAGTTAGCATCTGGATATTTCCTTACTGGGGGAGCCCTGTATAAAAGGAGTTGGAATGGTCTACACCTAAGGTGCGTTGGTGAAGAGGAGGCTCAAACCATTATGGATTCCGTGCATAATGGGGAATCTGGGTCACATATGCACGGGATAGCCTTGGCTCGGAAAATCATGAACCTAGGTTATTACTGGTCAACTACGAATGCGGATTGTGTGAGGCACGCGCGGAAGTGCCATGAGTGCCAAATTTTCGCTAAGCTGCAAAAACGGCCTCCGGTCAATTTAAATCCAATTGCTTCACCGTGGCCTTTTGCAACTTGGGGCATAGATGTAATTGGAAAAATCCACCCGAAAGCCTCTAATGGCCATCAGTTTATCCTGGTCGCTGTAGATTATTTCACCAAATGGATTGAGGCAGCTTCCTTTTCAGTTTTGAAAGCCAAGAAGGCAGCGCAGTTTGTACGTGCCAACATCCTTTGTCAGTACGGAACACCATTCGAGATCATTACTGATAACGGGTCTCATTTTCAAGGCGAATTCGCTGACCTCTTAAAGCAAAAGAAGATTCAACATCATAAGTCCTCACCCTATCGCCCACAAACAAATGGGGCCGTCGAAGCTGCGAACAAGGCTATAAAAGTCATTTTGCAAAAGACAGTTCAGAAACATAGGGCATGGCATGACCAATTACCAAATGCTTTGTGGGGATACAGGACTTCTATCAGAACGCCTACTGGGGCAACTCCGTATTCTTTGGTATATGGTATGGAAGCAGTACTGCCTATTGAGCTGGAAGTTCAGTCGGCAAGAATTATCCGGGAAAGCCAGATCAGCGAAGCAGATTGGGCTGAGAATTATCATTTACAACTCTTGGGAATGGATGAGAAGCGATTGCAAGCGATCCACCAAGCTCAAGTTTACCAAAGAAGAATGGCGCGGCATTTTAACAAGAAGGTTAAAGACCGGAAACTCGAAGAAGGTTGTTTAGTCCTGAAAGAAATTAGACAGCCAATCCTGGACCCACGTGGGAAGTTTCGTCCTCATTGGGCTGGACCCTACGTATTGAAGAAAATATTATCCGGCGGAGCCGTCATCTTGACTGATTTGGATGGTTTGGAATTCACAAATCCGTGTAATTTAGATCAGTTAAGAAGATATTTTGTGTAGTTGTAATCATTTGCATAATGTAGAAAGAGCTACATTAGACCTGATTCTCCTTGGAAAAAAAGAAATTATGTATCGGAGATATGTAGGCAGCCCTCTTTGGGCGCGGTCTAAGCATTAATAAAAAAAAACATTTCATATTTCATTCTTCTTTGCCAAATAAAAAAAAAAGAAAAGAAATAACCGCTAAGTTGAAAACCCGAAAGGGCGGCTTAGGCAAAAGGGGGTAGCTCGCTAAGCTGAAAACCCGAAAGGGCAGCTTAGGCAAAAATTAGAGCCTGAATAAATAAAAGTTGGCAAATGCTTGGAAAGTTCAAACGCCTAATGACAAAGTCAAATAATCCAGAATCAAGCAAGAGAGTCCAAAATAACTAAAGAAAGTGTAAAGCATACATCCAAAGATAAATCCAAAGTCCCAAACGAAAGGCAAAACAAGAAAAAGATCACAAAAGTTCATAAGAGTCTAGGTATCCCGTCGCCTCCGCGGAGCGGCATCCTCTGAGTCTTCTACTGAACTCTGCCCAGCCTTGCCTGTCCGAGGGGCCAGCACAATCTCCTCACCTGTCCCAACCTCCTCTTCAACATCAGCCTGAACCCAACCTTCAAGAACACTCAGCAGTGCAGTCCTCCTTGGTCTTTCAATCGGCCAGACAGCGGCAATGAACCAGGCCCAGTACTTGGGAGAAGTCTGAACACTGGTAGGATCGGGTAAAGGTCTCACCATGCGGTGATCTCTAACCCAAGCTTTAAGGACAGCTCGGGTAACACCAGCAGTAATGGCAGCATCAGCCGAAATATCATCCATAATGGGGACAGTCTGATCTATCCCCATCTGCCTCAAAACGCGCGAAGCGCAGTACCAAGTGCAGTGGGTAAGGCCTAGGAGGTAAACCCAAGAATGGCGGAAGCTGACCTGAATAAAGCGGTTGATATTGTACCAAGGGATGAACCACAGTATCTCATTTGGACCCAATTCAACCAGCCACGAAGTCCATGTTTCAGTAGAAGGGTGCGAGATCAAGATTTTTCGCATGCGATACTGGGAAGGATTGTAAGGAAGGGAGGTAGGAGCAGCCACCACTTGAAGATGATCCCTCAACCAAACCTGAGTAATGGATCTTTTCTATTACAAAGAAACAAATTAAAAAGAAGAAGAAGAATGAGGTAGGATAATAGGGAAAAAATACCTGGAGAATGATGGGAGAAACAGTCCAATCATCGAACCCTAAAGCGGCTCTGTCAAGGCTTCTCATGGTCTCTGCCAGCACAACACCGCCAATGCAACCCATATCCTCCATTTGCCAAACCATGGGACAAAGCCGCAAGTCTCCAAAACCTGGGTCCCGGTTGAATAAGAAACCAGCCAATAAGCAGAAAACCCGGGCCCGCATCCTCAGCCTCATCCGGTCAGGGTCGTCCAAGCAAGTCTCTGAAAATTCATCAATCAGGGGCAGCAGAATCGCCTTCTGATCATCCACAATCATAGCCCTAGCCTGTGGCCGGCTAAACCGAAACAAGTTCTCAAATGACTTAACATACCCAACTTTCACCTCGTGCCTAACCAAGGGAGCATTGGGATCACACCCTATAATCGCACAAAATTCCTCAAAAAGAGGGCACATTTCCTCCATCATAGCCCCAAACCGAAAAACGTGAGCCTCAGGATCCCAAAATCTAATACAGGCTCGCAAAAAGTCCCAGTCAACTACTACGCCCCTAAGAGTGATAACGGGAGAAATTCCATACCTCCCCAAATTGATCTTTTCAACTTTGGAGAGACTCCTGGTCCAGCTATCCATGCTATGGTTGTAAAAGGGATTCAAGTTTTTTATTTATTTATTTATCCTGTTTTTATTAATTAAAAAAAATATAATAATAAATAAAATAAATAAATAATAATAAGTAAAAAAAAGAGGGGAGAGGAGAAAACTGACCAAAATAGCTGTTTAGGCACAGAATTCGAGAGTTAGAATGAAGAAAAGGGCTGAAAACAGCCTTTTTATTTAGAAAGTCGCGCCCAAGGGCGGCTGCCCGCGCCCTCTAGGGCGGGGATGCCCGCCCGGTTAGGGTGGGCATGCCCGCCCAGCTAGGGCGGACACGCCTGCCCAGCCTGGGCGGGCAAGGCGGGCGTGCCAAAAAAAAAAAAAAAAATCTTTCTTGTTCTTTTTTACAAAAGGATATGTTCTTCAAAAAAAAAAAAAAAAAAAAAAAAAGGGGGGGGGCAAGGTGTGTTTTTTTTTAAATTGGATTCTCTTCTGTTCAAATCTAATAAACATGCATACTTTCAGTATTAATCAAATGCAGGTACAAATAAGTTAAGTACAGAAATACAGGCCAAGATTCGGTACAGGAAAATAAAGAGGAAAGAAAATAAAGGAAAGCAAGGAAGTCTAGCAGCTATCAGCGGCGAGACCTCCTCCTCCTCCGGTCATCAAAAGCCTACAGTGTCCAAGCTGAAGTTAGTTCCTCCTGCATTCCAAGGATTAGATCCATCATCTGACTGATCAAACCGTCAGGAACCTGGAAGTCACACAAAAAAATATATATATAAGTCAATATACAAATCTCTTATAAATCCTTTTTATGAGAGATTTATCAGTCATTACCTCATTAATGTCATCAGGAGGAAGAGCCAGGCGATTCACACGCTCCAGGGACACCTCCCGAAGAGACGAAGTACCCTCAGGAGTGTAATAGGAAATGCTGTATGGAAGGTGCAAATTGGCCAAACCCGGATGGACTGGCCTGGTAGCCTCTGAAATAGCCTGGGGAATCTTGAAGGCACCAACCGCATGGCTAGGGCCAGCTCGAGACGGACCCTCCACCGGAGTAGAAGAAGAAGGATGGGACGTAGGCCTCCTCCTTGGAGTCCTGGCCGAGGAGCCTGAAGCCCGAGAGGAACGGGTGCTGAGCAGCTGGAAAGGGGTCGACCTCGGGAGACTGTCAAGCCTAGGGCCGATGGGCCGCATCAGAAACACCTGGCAGAATTCGTCAAAATCTCCACCCCAAATCAATTCCATATGTGGGATACCTTCAATATGGGCATCTGTAAGAACCATCTGTTTGCCCGCTCGCATGTCCTCAGGAGGAGGAAGAGGAACGGAGTGGCAGCCCCTAACCTGGAAGTGCACTCGCTCACCCAGGTAATAACGTCTCAGAACGGGATGTGATAAGACAAATCGCCGCCGAGACAGAGCCTCTGATCGCCTGAAATGGGGATCAGCCTCAATCCAACGTTGGAGTCGGGTATTCATCGCCCAGCCTATGTAAGGGAAGCAAATGTGTTAATAAATCCTTTATTTTTCACATGACCAAGGGAAATTAAGAGGGCACTCGCCTGCTCTATGGTACAAGTATCGAAGAAGCTCCGCAAATCCCCTAAAGGCTTCTGGCGTAGAATAGACTGGTGATTAGCTCGGTACCATCTCCAAGCAAAAGGTACCAACCCTAGCCCAAGATCAGTACGGGACAGCTCAGGGCGGATGTAGGGAAAATACTCAAAAGCCCAAGTCTGCAAAAACGAAGGAAAGGATCAATAATAAAAAGGGGGGGAAGAAAAGGAAAAGACAACACAGAATGAGGATATGCTCTTTACATTACCTCCCAGAAATAGTAGGTCCCGCTGAGCTTACAGTGGCCTCGACTCAGATCGCACATATCATCATACATGCGGCTCAGAATAGCACCGGCCCAGTCGTACTCAGTAAGATGGGCCAAGTCCTCCAAACTCTTCAGAATAGAGGGATTAAACTTCTCTTTTCTGTTAGACCAGAAAGACGACGCAAACAACAGCAACAGAGTGAATCTAGCTACCTGAGTAGCCGTTAGCTCTCCCTGTCTATGTCTGGCATAAATGTCAAGGGCCTGGAGGGATAACCAGTGCCTCGAAACACTCAGATCGGGAGTAGAATAGCTAGGTCTAACAATCCGGGGAAGGTCAATCCCTATCAGCTCCGTCATTCGGTCAGGGGTGACCGCAGTCCTCCAATCGTCATATAGCTCGATCGGCCGAGTACCAAAAGGAAACCCAGAAATCAATGAAAAGTCGGTCGGGGTCATCGTCATCTCACCCCAAGAGAAGTGGAAAGTGTTGGTGGTGTCCCACCATCTCTCAGCCAACGCACCCAGTAGGCTCTTATAATTCTGCCTACCCAGCTCGAGGTTTCTTAAGAAGTCCAGGTGAGAAGGGCCAATCATGGCTCCGACCGGGTTATTATGATCAAGTATGTCAAACGGGATCTCAGCAATGGAGGACTCGCCTACGTCCAGCCTAATGTATGTACCCTAAAAGGTAAAACAGTTTAAGGTTATCCTTTGGTTCCTAACTAAAAGATATCTTAATCCCCTCCTAGTATGCATACTAATAAAAATAGTAAGCACAAAAAGAAGTCAATTACAATTTGGCCTAAGGCCCAAAATCACAGTTTGGCCTAAGGCCCAAAAAATTACATTTCGGCCTAAGGCCCAAAATCACAATTTGGCCTAAAATAATGGACAATATGCCAACAAAGCAAGCGTACCTGGGCAAAGACGCCGGTCATAGAAGCGTGAGTATCAGCATCCGCCATGAGATCGACATCACTGAAAGAGATCTCCAGAGACTCCAGCAGATCCTCGTCGCTGCCATAATCGGAGAAAGCCATGATGAGAGATTTGGGAGAATTTGAGAGAGAGCCTTAGAGTAAGAGGATGGAAATGAATGAAAAAATGAAAGTTTAAGCTATTTATAGAAGAAAAAAGGAGCCAAAAGGCGGGTCTTCTGGACGCGTCTGTTTTTCGCCTTCAAAATTTATGTTTCAGACAACCACCGACTCCCATAAATCATTTTTATGGTCGCCGGTGGGGGGCAGCTGTGAATACTCAAATTTTGAGGCTCAAAGAGCCATTTTTTCCGGACTGCAAACAGTCCGGTCGGACCGGAGGTCATTCAAAAAGTTCACCGGAAGTGTGCCAATATGGTACTTGAAATGTCCGAAAAATTACGAGGATCACGGAACTGGTCTCGGAATATTTTTTGGAGGTCCCGAACTCCCGGAAAAGCCTCCGAAACGAAAAAAGAAAAAAAGAGAGGGGAAAAGGCACACATGCCCGCCCAGGCCAGGCGGGCAAACCCGCCCAGCCCAGGCGGGCAGGGGCGCCCGGCGTCGCGTTTTTTTCCTATAAAAAACGGCTCTGGGGCTCCGTTTTGAGACACTCAGTTTGTGTTGACGGACGCTCCTTCTCCCTCACGCTCTTTGCGATTCTTTTACTGCTTTTTCTGCATTTTTAATTTAGTTTTATTGCTTTCTTCCTTTGTTATTTGGTCACTAAAATTAAATTAATTAAAATTCCCTTAACGAGGAGCTTAACCTGGAGTTAAGAAGTGGCCGTCGATTAAATCAGGTACGTAAACTAAACTCTGCCTATTTAATTTTAGCACTTCATGCATGCTTCTCTTCTACTCCTTATAACTCTACAACTGCATAAATGCATTCGCATCACAATTAGGCAAATAAACTGCCTCAGTTAAATATGTTAAGCTTCAATGCCCGGTTAATCAATAATCGTGGTATTAAGCTTAAATCCGACAATATCGGCTAAAAGGACCTAGTTAATCAATAACTATGGTTAATTGCCTTTATTTCGAACAGCCTGGCTTAAGTCCAATTAATCAATAATTGTGGCTAAAAAGCCTTAATCAATCACGTGTTGGCAATAAATTGCCTACAATTAAATCAACTACATTTTGGCAACAAATTGCCCATGGTTCAATCAATTTTTGGCAAATAAATTGCCTATAAATTAGATTAACCACTTTTTAGCGACAAATCGCTTAAATTACAATTTTTTAGCTAAAAGCCTTCACACTATTGCTTTTGGCAAATAAATTGTCTTAAGTCAATCAATTTTGGCGACAATCGCCTAAATCACATCAATTTTTGGCAACAATTGCCTAAATCAATCCTTTTGGCTAAAAGCCTTAAATCAACATTTTTGGCGATAAACGCCTAAATCAAATCAATCAATTTTTTTTTTGGCAAAATGCCTAAACAAAATGCACAAAGCATACACACACTCATGCATAAAGCATATTTATTCAAAGCCCTTCAAAGAAGGCCTATCGAACTACGTTGACTTTGATCTTCCATTCAAACGGAAGTACGTAGGCACGTTCGGGATTTAACCCCGGGCGGCAAGTCGAAATCACATAAACATTTTTCATTGGTCCAATTACCTTGCAAAGCATTCATTCATTGGTTAGTTTATCAGCATGACATAGTCTCGGGATCCATCTCGGGTTTGCAAACCATGCCTTAAACATTGGGATAATTAGCCTAGACTTAGGTTAATTAAAATTGGAGTCACTTAGGGTTTTTCCTAGTTTACCCTAAAATAATTAAACAAGGTGGCGACTCATACATTCACGTGCATTTCTTCCTTTAGTCATATGCATTCACTATGCTATGATATTTGGGGGAGGGGTTCACAGTATGCAGAAATTGCTATTTGGTCCCACTAAGCAAGATCTGTTTGTATACAGAAATTGCTCTTTAGACCCACAAAGCGAAATCTGTTTGTATACAGAAATTGCTATTTGGTCCCACCAAGCGAGATCTATTTGTACACAGAAATTGCTCTTTTCAAATCCTCTAAAGCCGATTAAACTGAGCTGAGGAGGTGAACAGCAAAGCTGATTAAACCGAGCTTTGGACAAAATGAGATCTATTTGTATACAGAAATTACTCTTTGGACCCACAAACCGAGATCTATTTGTATACAGAAATCGCTCTTTGGTCCCACTAAGCGAGATCTGTTTGTATACAGAAATTGCTCTTTAGACCTACCAAGGCGAGATCTGTTTGTATATAGAAATCGCCATTTTCAAAAGAATCTTGAATGTGGCCAGATGACTGCCGATGCTTAGAACGTTGATGTAGTCCTACTGGAGCCTTCAGGTCAATTCAAATCTTTTGAGCCAACCAAATTTCAAAGTTTATGGTTATTAATGCATGGGGGCATGTGATGCTCCAACATTTAACAAAGGTAAGATCTGTTTGTACACAGAAATTGCTCTTTTCTTTTTGAAAATTTTTTCAGGTCAACCGGTGATGATTTCACGAAGCTGTTTGGTCCCACCAAGCAGTGATGATGAATTATGAAGCCGTTTGGATCCTTTTCTCGATTCCTGATGATGCATTACGAAGCAGATCGAGTTAATCCTTTTCTTGATTAATGATGATGGATTACGAAGTTGATTAGGGCAATCAAATCAAAATCCTTCGAGCTAATCAGACCGAGCTTCGGAGGTATCTTCAAAACCAATCAAATCGAGTTTTGGAGATCGTTACCGATCCGACTGGAACCAACAAAGCCGATCAAACTGAGCTTTGAACGTGACCAGATGATCAAGACCTTCATTCAACCCAAGATTGAAGGCGCGTTAGTAGACCACTTTAACATTAATCGTTTACACAATTAATGATAAAGTAGGGGGCAAACTGTTGACGTGTGTTTTTATGGCCCCGCCTGATCCAATGATGATACGAGGATGTGAAATGAATGGGTTAATGCTATCTAGAAGTCTTTTAATCCAAGGATTTAAATTAAAAATGATGTTGAATAGTTGGCTGAGTCATAGCTGCGTCACGCAGCTACAGCTGCGTCACGCAGCTATGTTAGACTACATGACGTTTTTGTATTAAACGACATGTAGTTCTGGTACAACAAGTAAGCTGCGTCACGCAGCTACAGCTGTGTCACACAGCTATGCTCTGTGACCTACTTCTATAAATAGATCTTTTTCTCACGTTTGAGACAAGAGGGGAACGATTTGGAAAAACCCTAAAAACATATTGGGCGGCCACATTTTCCTGCAGAGGCTCTTTTAAGTTCGTTTGAAGGAAAATAGACATTAGATATCAATTTTAGGTGAATTAAATAAAAGAAAGAGAGAAAAAAATCAAAAGACAAAAGAAAACGAATTTGAATCCTTGGAAACAAAGCTTCTGGAAACCTTAACTATCACTTGTTAAGACATTCAATCCGTTTACAATCCTCAATCTGAGGATTAGGTAATCTCTTTACCATTCTTTGTTTTTTTTTCACTTATTTTTGCGGTTTTAGTAATTTAAGCTTCATTAAATTGTATTATGTTCATATTTGGCCATTTTACGAGTTTTTGAATCGTATTTAGATAAAAAAAATGATCTGAATAAATCGTTTGAAAACAAGCTTGGGCCAGAACAGCCGCGTCACGCAACTGTTCATACAAGAACAGTTGCGTCACGCAACTGTTCATACCCAGGAACAGTTCCGTCACACAACTGTTCTAAGCTTCTAGAGATGATTTTCATTTTTCAGCAGATCCGTCACTAGGTATAAGATCCGTGACGCAACTGTTCTTCGATTTCTAGAAATAATAATAAAAATAATAAATTTTGTACAAAATAAAATTTAATTTGTCCAATAAATCCGAAAATGACCAATTATGAACAGATTGCAATTTAATTAAGTTTAGAACATTAAAATGTAATTATGCATGATTTTGGGTTTTTGGTTTTTGGTTTCAAATTTTTATTCGGGTAGAATGTATTTTTAGGTTCGGTTTGTAGCCTGCCTTGAACCATAAGGCAAGAGAGGGTCTTTTATTTATTTGATTTAACTGCTTTGGTTGGATGATTTGGATGATTTAAATGATTATGGACGCGATAATTGGATTTGATTGGGACGATTAATTAATTTTCCATATAGGAACTCGGTTCGATTCATTCGGGTTGGGTTTAAGTAAATAAATAATTTGGCTTTTCTAACTAAAATAAATTAGAAATCGTAGGTTAAAAGAGGCCGGTTTTTCCCGGCGTCGGCTTCCAACGGGCCGGCGTACCCAATTCCCTTACCCAGAACCGCATTGGTGCACCTGACCAGTCTTTTAAATTTGGCCTTGAATAGACTTGGGTTTAAAATGGAGTCATTTTTATAAAATAAAATTGGAAAGGTCCCATTGCCGAAAAAATGGGTGGCGACTAAAAATGTTTTACAAGACCGATTTATCTGCATCGTATCCAATAAAATGTTTTGTCACCACTGTTCAAAGTAAGATCACCTTCCAATCAAAAACAAAAGGGAACGTTTTTCGGGTCGCTCGGGGGCGGTACGAAAACACTGATATCCAGAAGGATTGGGTTAAGGAGCTGGGGTTTGGTGAATTGCTGAAACTTTCATTAATTTTGAACCGCAAACTTTGTTATTGGTTGTGTTAGAAAGTGAACACTGAAAAGGTAAGCCTAGAGTTTCCAGGTGAAGCATCGATAAGGATATCACCAAACCATGTCGGTTGGATGTTGGGAATTCCCTCAGCAGGAAGTGCTTGTTTTGGAAGGATGAATGTGCGAGAAAACAAATTAACAGCTTACTTGATGAATATAAGGGTTGTAAATCAGTTGTGGATGTAGTGGTGTTGAGGAAGATAAGAATGAGAAAGGAAAAGGAAGACTTTCGAAGACACTTTTTGCTATATACACTAGGCGTCTTTCTTTGTCCAACACAGTGCTCCAGGTTCAGCCATCATTTGATATAGGTTGTTGGTGATCTAAAAGTAGCACTTAAAATGAACTGGGCTGACTTTGTGTTGCAATGGTTGGTTAAAAGCGTGCAACGGTTCAAGGAAGCGATTAGGAAGTACATGAGAGCAAGTGGTATTGGAGGTTGCGTTTTGTTTCTGCAGGTGCGATCATGTATTCTACTTGTTTATGTGTTATCTTTTATACTAAATTTCATAATTCTTTGCCATCATATTTTTTACCTAGACCATTTAGATTTAAATATGCCAATTAAGTGGGACATCTATTCATGGGTGTGCGCAAGGGAAAGGTCTGACATACGTTGTGCAATTGCTTCTGATAAGCATAAGGGAGGCGGTTTTGGATGTGGAGAGGTTAGTTTATTGAACTCATATGGCATTTCTGTAAACTGTTGGGATATGTTTTCTAGTTTTTCAATGTATTTACTTTATATTAAAACTCATTATATTTTCACTTTGAATTACATATTTTGACCATCAGATATAGGAAGCCTCATCCGTTACAGGTTCATGATTTAGATTGGGAATGTTTTCGGCAGAACCGAATGAGAGATATTACCAATATTCGTAGAGAAATTATGAGGCCTTTTGATAAGCAAACTTATGTCATTGAAGAAGACATATCAAGTATAGTAATATACACATTTAAGAATTAACATTAACAAGTTACTAAGTTTAAAACTCAGAATTGAATGTTTAGGAGTTGTAGGTTGTTGTGGTTGTCGTGATGTTTGTTTGGTGCACTATAATGGAGTAGAATGCCAATCCACAAACATATCATAAGGCAATTATTTGTCTGTGTGTATTCCATTAGTCAAAATTTATACTCATAGCCTAATATTCTCATTCTTGCTTAATATATTTTCCTTTCATCGATTTTCAGATTACATGGTCCTCGACCTCTGCAGATTATGGTTGTTCCCAACAACAAGAATTTAAATCATCCCAACAGTACTAATGGCACAGCTGAGGCAGCAATCGAGTCACAGGCGGTGGGAACTAATGAAGCCATTAGCAGTTTTGATTAGCATCATAGGTTGATACCTTAAGAATTTTCCAGTTTGGTTATGATTACAATATTGTTTGTAATAAGGTGTGCTGTCATTATTATAGACTGAGTTTTCTTCTGTTATTTTATTACACAACAATTGTAGTGATATTATGTTTTTCATGCTAGTTGACATTTGATCATAAGCATTTGTTTATATGAACATGGTCTTATGAAATATGAATTCATGTTTCAGGCTTTTTGGCATTTTATTTAGCTGTAGATGATTGTATAGCTTTAGTTTCAGAATTCACTATTGTAGAGTTTAGTTTTTTGCTAAAATACCTGCCAATGAGGTTGCTCATTTGCTAACCTGAGTTTTTAGGTTTTTTTCTGATATGGGTCTAGTAGAATGGAATTTTGTTCCTCCTTTTATTGTTTCTGCACTTGCTTTTGATTCTAATATAATCATTTCAATATTGCCCTAATTATGAATATTGAAGCATTATCAATGTCATTATATTTGAGCAATATGTTGTTCGCACTTTTACTTCAGGAAAGCAATTTTTTTAATCAAAATGTTTTGTAGATGCCAATGCATTTGACCCAATATTAACCAAAAAAATGACTTTATAATATTAAAAAAAAAATCACTTTATACTATTAATTTGGACTCCTGTCGTTGGCCCAATATTAATCATCATTCATATTGTATATACTTAGAAGTAAAAAATATTCAATTGTACATCAAAGATACTAGCATAATCATTCATCATTAGTTTCCTACATTGTCCAGTAGCTGTTCAAACATAATACATCTAGTAAGCCCCATTTGAGAGAAGTCAAGATCATGCCCAAACATTTAGTTGCATAAACATACATGAAACTAACAAAAACTAATGCAATCACCAACTTAAGAGTTATGCAGCCAGTGAAGATAAGATTGCAAAAGTGAACAAAAAAAAAAAGAAGTTCGGACTGTGATCTCAAAACTGGCGCCTAATTGACCTATAATATTGTTCAATACTATTGACGAACTAAATCAAGGTCCATTGCTAGACCCAACCTTCACATAATAGCCACCACAGACACCAGCCAGTAAGGTATTCCACCATAATCCACCCTCACAATAAGCTCCTGTGGACACAACACCCTAAAACTGAGACCATCTTTCTTCTTCAGCGTTTCACCCTCGATCAGACTAGAGAAACTTGTGATGCAGGTTGAACCATATGGTCGATAATGGTAAAGCTTTGCATCATAGTATGCACCGCGACAGACCAACTTGATGTCTGTTTCCCAGTCATCAATTTTTGCTTTGTAGAAGACTTTGTCAACAGTCTTGCATAAATGAAACAAAAGAAAATTTAGTTATGACAACTTAATATTCATCGCTAAAACACGAATATTTCAAGATAAGTCAAACTCAGCAACAAACACAAGTTTAGCCCTAATATTCATCATTAAGAAAACTAACATTTCAATTTAAAAAAAAATGCACTTAGTTGTGACAACCTGAGAATTGGAACTTAAACTAATGTGTCATATGCTAATAAAATAAAGCAATATTGTACTTATTATAGCAATTTCCAGATAGGTGCAACGTTAACTGAGATTGAATATTCACATAATATTTTAAGAAAAAAGAGAGAGCGATACCATGCTCCTTGTTATAATCATGTTTTTTGTGACTCTTTTTCACATCACAAGTGAGTTTGAAATAGGAGATCGAGCACTTAGATTCCTGCATAGTGGACCCGATGCAGATCGAGTAATTGGATTTCTACGCACTGGACGCGGTGGAGATCGCTTCTCTATCTTCTTTTGTGGCTTAAATAAGCTCCTTGGTATTCCAACTTTCTTACCGCTCCTTTTGCTAGACTCAGGAGTGTCTAGATCAATAAT
The DNA here is from genome assembly GCF_041381405.1 of Jatropha curcas. Lineage (NCBI taxonomy): Eukaryota > Viridiplantae > Streptophyta > Magnoliopsida > Malpighiales > Euphorbiaceae > Jatropha > Jatropha curcas. Next base: position 16,508,822 of record NC_143161.1, read on the forward strand.
TTCCACAGAGCTAGTCCTATTAATAGGTTCTAGACTTTATACTAATCACCTTCACCAACATCTTCGAGCTCTTATTGCCAGATTCTAGACTCTCTACCTTAACCACTTTCTTGCAGCTTCTCTTGCTAGATTCAGGACTTTCAAACAACTTCATGAAATTAATATTTGGGCTACTCACTTTCTTGCAACTGTTCTTGCTACATTCAGCACTATTAAACAACTTAAGGGAATTCATATTTGGGCTCCAACTGAGGGATCTTAACCTCGAAGGTTCAGCTACAGATGTTCTCCTCTCTTGTCAAAAATATAAACTTTGAACATATTATTCTTTTTCAGCTTCAACAACACCTGGAAATCTGCCCTCACTCTATAATCTTGCAAGAAAACTTTCAGCCTGGTTACTAGTTCAAGGGATCCATTGCTGTCATCTGAATAACCACGCTATATTTTTTCCACTCCCTCACATAAATCCAACAATCAGAATCTATCCCGCCAGAGTGAATTTGCGAGAATTTGAGTGGCAGTTTCTACAACATTTCAAGTTAGCCCAAATTAGTAATAGGAATTTATGACTAATTTGCTTGATTAGAATAAGTGATGATCTTGGAGACAAATAAGGGAGCACAAACCAGTGTTGAGTTCTTCAGAACATCACTTGTGACTGTCAACACATAGCTATCTGCATTCATGGTTTTGGACCCAACAACAAACACAAATTGAAAAGAAAATTGAAGCCAAAACCCAAATTTTAGTCACAAAACCCAATTTTTTTTGTCAAGATAAGCCAAACTCAGTGACAAACACAAGTATAATATTAGCCTTTAAAGTACATTGGTTCTATTTTCTAAACAAATTTGATATCTAATATAAGCCTGCAGTCCTTTCGAAGTGAAGATTCAAGAGTGAAATGTTTCTCTAACCCTAACATTAACAGTAATATAACATTAACAATAATAAAAAAAATTTGATCCAAACAACAATGCGATATCTAATATAAGCTTACTGTCCTTTCAAAGTCAAGATTCAAGAGCAAAATGTTTATCTAAGCCTAACATTGACAATAATATAACATTGAGAGTAATAAAAACAAATTAAGCCAGAAAACAAAGTGATATGTAATATAAGTCTGTTGTCCTTTCAAAGTCAATATTCAAGAGCAAAATGTTTGTCTAAGCCTAACGTAACACTAAACGGTAACAAAAAAATTCAGGTGTAATCCAAACAACAATGTGATATCTAATATAAGTTTGCTGTCCTTTCTTCAATTAAGATTAAAGAGCAAAATGTTTGTCTAAGCCTAACATTGACATTAATATAACATTGACAGTAATATGTTATCTAAAGTTCTGTTATCTAAAGCTCTATCATTCAAAATAACATTCGTTCTGTTTTCCAATATAAGCCAAAAAACAAATGTGATATCTAATATACGCCTGCTATCCTTTCTAAGTTGAGATTGAAGAGCAAGTTAACATTAATATTATATAAACAATTTAATAACGCGAAATGATTATATAAAAACAAAATCATCTTCAACATGAGAAAACAAAAAAAATAAATAAAGGAAATGGAGTTTGAAAACGACTGTGAAATGGAATAAAAGATAGAAACAAAGAGTAAACCAAAAACATTTGAATGGATTTTCTGGAACCTATGTAAACGAAAAAAAATGAAAATCCCTAATTTTTATACAGTGATTATCATTTCCTGATTTATAGGACAAAATCAACAAAAGCAAGATAATGATGCGAAATGATTATCTAACAACAAAATCAGCTTCAACATGAGAAAGCAAAAAAAAAAAAAAAAAGAAAGCAAAAAAAAAAAAGGGAATTGAGTTTGAAAATGAAAAAGAAAACGAATAAGAGACTTATATGATTAAGTTCATGAATAAGTTTGTCATGAGACTTACAAGTTGACATATAAGCTTAGTAGTGATGGTATCAAAATTAATAATTACGTCAATATTGAAAGGCAACATTACACTTATACAATTAAGTTCATATCCGATTTTATAATATGAGTTCAATAATGGTTTGATTTGAAACCAACACAAACCACCACCAAAGGTTTGGTTTGCTTTAAGATTTTTTATGGTTTGATTTGAATTTAAATGTTTTTCCAATGCCACTTTGGGTTTGGTTCAATTATTATATTCAAACTAACCCAAATTGAACAACCCTAACTAGTACAAACGAAGGGATAATTTTTGGAGGGAAAATTGAATATTTGGGCAGATTACTTTCCCACCCATTGCTTAATGCGCATGGATTAGACATCAACAACCAAGTTTAGATCATGGTTATTGGATGAAGATATGGATTCATTGTCACTGACGTCAAAATGTACCTCAAATTTGCTGAGAGAACTGAAGACAAAGAGGTATTGAGATGCTTCTTTATTGAACACAATAGCCATGAGATGCAATTACAAGTTGATTTATTGGTGCCTTGACCTGCAACCCTTGTTGTTTCATTTGTTGTTGTCATGGCCAAGCAATAGACATATTTACTGTTAAATATTCAAACTTTATATATTAATTAGATTAGATTTGTAACTAATCTATAATTAATTAATTTTTATATTAAGATTTCGAATTAATAATCTTGAATTGAACATTATATGAATTAGTTTATATATCCTAATTAGACTTACTAATTTACATGCAAGTACAATTAAACTTAATAATTTATATATAAGTACAACTACACTTAATTACTCATCTTAAACCTAATTAGATCAGATATTTATATTGTCATTCCATGGATTTTATAATTATTAATCTTGAAAAATGATAATTATATATTAACCTTGGTAATATATCTTGGTAAGCCTACTTTGGCTCCTACTAAGCTTACTTAATCATATTAAGCTTAATAATCTTGAGATGTTTATATATATTGCCATTCCTTGGATTTTCCTAATCACTAATCATGAAATGATCACTTCCCCCCCCCCCCCCCCCCCAAAAAAAAAAAAAAAAAAAAAAAAAAAAAAAAAAAGAAATCATGAACAGATCACTAGTAGTTAAGCTTGATAATATATATTGGTAAGGCTAATTTTGCTCCTACGAAACTTAATTAGTCATATTACGCTTATTATTCTTGAGATATTCATATATATTGCCATTCCTTGGATTTTCCTAATCACTAATCATGAATTGATCATTATATTGGTAAGCCTACTTCTGTTCCTACTAACCTTGAGATGTTTATATTGTCATTCCTTTTTTTTTTTTTTTTTCTAATTATTGAGCTTGAAAAATGATAATTATATATTAAGCTTGGTAATATATATCGGTAAGCCTACTTTTACTACTAAACTTAATTACTCATATTAAGTCTAATAATCTTTAGATGTTTATAATCACATTCCTTGGATTTTCCTAATCACTAATCATGCTATGACAGGATTTGTTTTACAGTTCCTTATGTTACCAGAGTTGCTAATGAATTTGGTCCTGAAAGTGATGGTGCTTTTAAAATCATAATGACATGTAATATTCTATAGATTGAAGTAATAAAGGTCATCGATTGGAGACTGGTATAAAAGGCACTAGAAAGACTTTAATGCCTTCATTTGCTTTGACCCTCTTTTTGTTTTGGTTTTTTTGATTTTGATTCTTCAGTTTGCAACAAACAGATATAGCCAAGTTGAAAGCATTTACTAATAGACCTTGATGTTTACTTAATAGCCAATATTTGAAGAAAGCAATAAGCATCTCAGCAATTTGTGAAAAAAAAAATTTAAGATAATGAATAATTAGCTAAAGATTCACTGCAGAGAATAAAGATGATACAACTGAACCTTTCTCTTACAAATGACCCCTCTTACCAATAGGAAACAGAAATGCAGAAAAAAAGTTAAATACATTTGATCAACCTAGGCTACTACAAGTACATATATTCCACACAAATTCAAGGCAAATACATAAGGATAGATTTCCTAGAAAAAAAAGTTATAAATCCATATGCTTGCAATCATCACAACACATTGAAGCTACAATAGCGTTAACAAGCATTTTATTCCTTTCATTTTGCCGTTGAAATGAATTACTCATTCTTGAATTCTCTGCCAACAACGATTCTAGTCTTGCTTTCACTTCCTTCATTTTCTCTTTCTTCCTCAGTGCCTTCAGCTATATATCTTTTAGTTCCACTTGTAACTTCAGTTTTTGCTCCTCCACTGAAATGACCTGAAAATTCAATTTCGTAGAATTTTCATTTAAAAACTAAATTTTTATCCTAACCAATGAAATTCAGTGTAAAATATTCATTTATTGCTTTTCCAGACTCGTAAATAAGTTTGAATTTCCGAAAACCAAGTGAAAAACCCGTAAACGAAGCAAAATCCACCCAAATCACTGAATTGGACCAAATCGATTCAAATTGAACCGGAATGGCCAAGAAAGCTCTAGAACCACTTTCTTTCTTCTTCTTCTTCCCTCTCCAGTGAGCGCAGGCGCAACCCCCCTCTATCTTTCCCGTTTCCAGCCACCGCTCGACGAGAGCGAGGTGGCGATCGAATCCCTTGGAGCCACTAGTCCCTTTTTTGGCCTCCTTCCATGCTAGCAGAGCCTCTAGTGGCGCAAATCGAGACTGTCTCCGTCGATAGTTCTCGTTCTCCAATCTCTGGTGATATCAGGCGACTTCGGCGACGTGACGCTTCAAAGTGAGTCTCGATCGACTCAGCTCCTCCACGCGATCATCTTTCCTCAAATGATTCCGGTGATGGGGCATGGAGGACGAAACCACAGGAGCGGCAGCGAGAGGGTGACTATCGAGCCCGTTCTGGTGAGTTAGAGGACTAAGTTCATGCAACTAACGCTAGAAATGGACTCCTTGGTAAATTTTGAGTAGGATGGTATGATCATGGTTGAATTCTGGGCGATTTCAATTCTCCGGCCACCGTAGACGGTGGTAGTCTGGTGAGTCTCCGGCGGGTCCCAAAAGGCAGAATCTTCTTCTTCTCACGTGGATTGTGGAATCATCGTCCAAATTTCGATTGGTACGCTCTAAGACCCAGTTTTTAATTTTTGGTATAAATTCCAAGTTTAAATTTATTGGGTAATTTAGTTGATTTCAAATAGATAATTAATTGCGGGACTTTGAAATGTTAGGTTTTGAAGTTGTGAATTAGTTGGAGATGTTAGGAGGATTTAAACATAGGTTTCAGTGGTTAGGATTTGGAAGTTTATTAGATGCATTTAAGTGTATATTTGGATCTAGCTAGCATTATAAAATAATTAGGATTGTTATTAGTATGATTTAAAATTAAAGAAGTTTTGGTTTTACACATATATATAAAGCCTTGAATTAGTTATTTTATAACATGAAATATAAACCTAGTAGCAAGCAGTTGGCCATCTATTAACTAAATTGCAAATTAGTTGTTATTTGGAAATATATGGATACTTTAAACTAGTAGGATGTGGAGGCTAGGTAAATGTTTATATTCGTTCATATGTTACTTTATGAATCGACTTAGCCTTAGACAGCAGGGTTACGGAAATTTTGTGTAAGTAGTAAACGGCCAATGATGATGCTTAAGCTTGGATTGTTAATAACTAAAGTTTTGTATTGTGATTAGATATTTATACTATTACTTGGTATGGAGGAAGGGAAATTAGTTTGTTTGATTGCCCGACAGATGGGCTGTGTGAATTGAGTGAGAGTTTAGATAAATAACTAATGTTCACGGTGGATGGGATTAGTGGTTGTGAATTGCCCGATGGTTGGGCTTTGAGAATTTATTATTGAATTGTGGTTTAATCAAAATTTTAGGGGAGTTTCTGCCGAAATTTCGGCAGAAACTAGATCAGAATTACTTGAAAATAGGTTATAGGATTTATTTAGTTATTTATACATATTTATTTATTTATTTCTTTTACGTACCACCTGCTACATTAAATTATTACTTAGTACTCTTATGTTTGTTTGAATTAGTACGTGAATGCCCATTTGTAATCTTCCATGAAAATGTTTAATTGATTAATGTGCTTGCATGTAAAGGCAATGTTTGATTATTTGTGTTGTGACATTGCCATGCCTTATTTGTGTGGAGTTGGGATGAAGTGGGTCACCATGGGTCTGTGAGGACGGTACTGGAAATGATGAAAATATAAAATTTGACTATCGGCCAACTATAGGGAGATCGGCGCCCCCGTGTGCACCTGATGATATGATAGGATGATATGGAAAACCACAGGGTGACCTCCTATTGGTATAGAAAAGAAAAGAGAGAATAGAAAAACAATGAGAGGGCTGGTCAAGTGAGGATTAGATCGGTCAGCCATGTATGGGGGATCGGCTTCCTGGTGCACATGTCATGAGAGGATGGGCCATGTGGGAGGGTGGCTCAACCAGGGGTTTCGGTGACGCCACAGACCAATTTCCACGTGATGTGATTATGTGAAGGTGTTAATAATTGTGATTGCTATTGTTGTGCCATTTGTGTGATCGCATGCATGATCATATATCTAATCGGATAACTAGATTGATATATTTACACATTCGTGTGAACGCATGTGTTGTGCAATAATTATTATTTATTAATAAACTCACATCTCTCTTGTTTAAACTTTCTGGAAGTAGATTCTTTTATATCCTGGTTAAAGCTTTGTTCCCTTCACCATAGAGCTAGGAAAGAATTTTCTAACTTCAGAAATTAATTCATTAATTAGTTATATATGCGAGGACATATTTGTATTTATCTGTTAGTAAACTCCGCAGTTGTAGGAATTATGTAACTCCAATCGTGTATTAAAATAGGTATGGTAATTTATGAGTCCATAGATGTTTTAATTATTTCTCTCTAAGCGTATGTACTATCAATAGCCCATATTATGAACGAGACGTATTATCATTAGGCTCGAAGTACGTTTTATTCAAGACATTTGAGGTTGGGCCAGTATTGTGTGCTTATTAGATATATACTCATATATTATAATTTATATGGGCTTACTGTTCCTAAGATTTTGTGTGTGGCTAGTATGGAGTTTATGGGTTAGGCTTACTACGGGCTTCGGGAGCCTTAAGCTTACTTGGGCCCTAGTGCCGGTCCGGCCCATGGAAACGGGTTGTGACATCCACCCTCTTTAAGTCTAATAGATGTTATTTTTATAGTATTTTTAATATGGTTTTTATTAAGAATTTTAGTATTTTTAATTACTTTAATTAGTTTTTATTTAGTTTTACTTATGTTTTTGTTTAAAGCTTCCTTGAATCACATTTCACTTGATCTTGGGGAATTTTGCAGCATTTCTATAGAAAACCAGCCAAAAATACAAAAAAGAGTGTTCATAAGCAAAAAGGCTAGCACGCCCTGGGCGTGTTATCCAGCACCCCTGTGTTATGTTCAAGATAAATTTAATAGAGGTTCAGAGTCTAGCACACCCAAGCCGTGCCAGAGAGCACGCCCGTGCTGAAAGAGGCTATCGATCTCTGAGCATGCTCACTCCAACACGACCTCTGTTGTAACTACTTTGAAGTCCCCAGAGCCTAGCACTCCCAAGCTGTGCCAGATAGCACGCCCAGACTGTGCCAGATAGCACGCCCATGTTGAAGACCAGATTTTGCCTCGGATCGAGAACGTCAGTTCTAGCCCGTGCCGCTTGCATGGACCCTTATGAGATGTTTTTCTGACGTGCCAATCAAGTCAAAATCCTACTTAGATGCTGGAAGAGTCCTAATTAGGAAGAAATACAAAGTCTAAACAATTTTATATCTTAAAAAGATTTCTTACTTAATAGAAATCCACTTTCCTAAACAAATACGAAAATATTCCAAAAAGTCTATATAAAGAGAGAGACTAGTCGTGCCACCAGGAGGCGATTTTCAGATTCCATCTCTTGTTCTATTATTTTCTATATAGTTTTCTCTCTTCAAGACTTCAAATGGTCAAGATTGGTGTCGAGATTCAAGGAAGTTGTTCAAGCTTGACTAGTTTTTATTTCTAAACTCTCTTTTTGTTTATTATTCTTTATGGGATTATTCACAAGTTTAATTGAGTTTTATTTAATTACTATGTCGAACTAAACTATCATACTAGGGATTTGATGTAGATTAATTTTGATTCCAATTTATAATATTAGATTTGTTTTTCTTTGTTCAAAGTATAATTTATTATTGAACTTAATGCTTCCAGGCTGAGTTTTTCCCCTGGATTGATTGATTTCATAAATCACTATTGGGAGAAGGGTTTTCAATATGAAAAAGGTAATAAATTACATGAGAATAATAACTTGATGCGGAAGCTATATGGTTTGACTCATGGGGGGTGTTCATATGTTAACGACCTTAGGTTACGAATTCATAAACAAACCATAAAACTTAATGATTTAATTCACGTTTGATTGCACTATTGGAAGATAGGGTTAAAATAGCTAAAATTACATCGGGAGAGCTTGTTAGTGATTTTAGGGCTGTTTCTCCTACTTGAACAATAAAATTGATTATCAAACTAATAAAATAAATTGGATAAATTTAAGTGAAATTAAAATTCCTAGTAGCTTCTAATCCTTGATTTCTTTTCATCAAATTGTCTTGCTTGATTTTTCTTTTTTTTTTAATTCTCTTTCATTTATTTAAATTTACTTTCTTAAAATAATTCTCCTTATTGTCGTCTAAATAATAGTAAGTTAACACAATTTTGGTACTTGGTATACAATCCTAGTGGGACGATACTGTAATCATTCTCTATTACTTGTCGCAATTTCGTGCACTTACGAAAAAGCCTGTCAAGTTTTTGGCATTGTTGCTGGGGATTGATGTTACCATTATCAATACTAATTATCCTATTATTAATTTAGACATTTATTTTTATTTTCACTTTTTCTTTTTCTAGAAGAGTATTTCAGGTGTTTATACAAAGAAGATTTGGTAGAACTGAGCCTTTAGTCTTTGATCCAGAAATTGAAAAGACTTGTTGTAGAAACAACACTGCTAGGAGAGAACAAGAGCAACAAGGAAATATGGCAGATGATTTAGACATAGAGAATGAACCTTTACTAAGAGAGCATCAGATTATGACACCACGGCCCAATAATAACAATAGAAGACCTCAATCTCCTGTCCGCACCTTACGAGACTACATAGCTCCTTCTCTTAATGGATCCACTTCAAGTATCACTAAGCCTAGGGTGGAAGCTAATAATTTTGAGATCAAACCTGCAATTATTCAAATGCTTTCCACCTCAATTCAATATGGAGGTTTGGCTAGTGAAGATCCTAATGCCCATATCACAAATTTCTTAGAGATTTGTGATACATTCAAGCAAAATGGAGTTTCTGAGGATGCCATAAAATTGAGACTGTTTCCTTTCACTCTAAGGGATAAAGCACGGTCTTGGTTACGATCATGCCCTGTTGGAAGTTTTACTACATAGGAGGAACTAGCCTAGAAATTTTTGGCAAAATTCTTTCCATCTTCAAAGACCACAAAGCTTCACAATGATAATGACTTTTGCCCACTAGGATCAAGAGAGTTTGTATGAAGCTTAGGAGAGATTCAAGGACCTATTGAGGAGGTGCCCACATCATAGCTTACCCAAGTGGTTACAGGTAAAAACTTTTTATAATACATTATCTCCTCATATAAAGATTACTTTAGATGCAGCTGCTGGTGGATCTTTTGAAAGAAAGGAAATTGATGAGGCATATGATTTGATAGAAGAGATGGCAAGCAACCACCATTATCAAAACAGCTCTAGAAGGAAGAAGCCTGCAGGAGTTTATGAGATTGATGCCATTACCGCACTGAATGCCAAAGTGGATAATATGGTAAGGAAGTTGGATTGTTGACTACTAACTCTATTAATTCTATTGTGCAAGCATGTGGTAGGTGTAATGGACAACATGGAATTGGAGAGTGCATGTTGGATTCTTTAAATTCGCCAACCTTAGAGCAAGTCAAATATGTGATGAATCAAGGAAGAAAGAACTACCCATATTCTAACTCTTATGATAACAGAGAAATAATCCTAATCTTTCTTATAGGAATCCAAACAACGCCTTGAATGCACCGCTAGGTTTTCCTTCTCAAGAGAAGAAGACTTATGATGATCTTCTTACTGCTCTCTCTAAATCTCACATGGAGTTCATGAACAAAACTCGGGAAAATCACAAAATCCAATAAGTTGTGATAAGGAACTTGGAGATTCAATTAGGGCAGTTTGCTAACATGATGGCTTCTAGACCTCAAGGTACGTTACCTAGTAACACTGAGAAAAATCCCAAAGAACAGGTATAAGCTATCACTTTGAGGAATGGCAAACAATTGGAGGATCCACCCAAGAAGAGGACGAAAAGAAGGAGGCGAAAAAGACCCCATCATTGACCTTGAAGAGAAAGAGGAAGTGAAACCTTATGTTCACCCTGTCCCTATCCCACAAAGGCTCAAGAAATCACAAGATGATAAGAGTTTCCTCAAGTTTCTTGATGTTTTCAAAAAGCTTCAAATAAACATCCCTTTTCCTAAAGTCCTTGCTCAAATGCCCAGCTATGCAAAATTCTTGAAGGAGATCCTGAGCAAGAAAAGGAAGATTGATGATCAAGGAATGGTAATGTTAACAGAGGATTGTAGCGCAATCATTCAAAATAAATTGCCTCCAAAGTTAAAAGATCCAAGAAGTTTTCTATCCCTTGTAATATTGCAAATCTTGATTTTGAAAAAGCTTTAGTAGATTTAGGTGTAAGCATTAATCTTATGTCCTATGAAGTTTTCAAGATGCTAGGGATGGGAGAGCTAAAACCAACAAGAATATCTCTACAATTGGCGGATCAATCGATCAAATATCCAAGAGGAATTGTAGAAGTTGTGCTCGTCAAGATAGTTAAATTTATTTTTCCTATTGATTTTGTTATTTTTGATATTGATGAAGATAGAGAAGGATCCCTAATCCTTAGAAGACCTTTCATTGGAACTAAAAGAGCATTGATTAATGTCTATGAGGGTAAGTTAACTTTAAGGGCAGGTCAAGAGGAAGTTGTTTTTGATGTTCTTAAATCTTATAAGCTTCCTATGGATTATAATGATTGCTTTATAATTGATGTTATTGATGATTATGTAAAAAACACCTTGAATGTTAAAAATAAATTAACCACTGATAAAGGTGATATTAATAATCAAAGCATCAAAGGTGAGGAGGTAAGTGAGCCCCCAAAGCAAGAATTAAAACAACTTCCATCTCATTTAAAATATGCATTCTTAGGTGAGAACAACTCTTTTCCTGTTATTATTTCTTCTCACTTATCACTTGATCAAGAGAAAAGGTTGTTGCAGGTTCTAGGAAGGCATAAAAAGGCTTTAGGATGGTCAATTTTAGATTTGAACGGGAGAAGTCCAAGTGTGTGCATGCATATGATTTTGATGGAAGAAGACTACAAACCAACAATTGAACATCAACGGAGATTAAATCCAAACATGAAGGAAGTAGTCAAAGCTGAAATCATTAAGCTTTTGGATGCTGGCATTATCTATCCAATCTCGGATAGTAGTTGGGCAAGTCTCGTTTAAGTTGTTCCAAAGAAGGGAGGTATGACAGTTATTTCTAACAAGAATAATGAATTAATTCCTACTAGAACTGTCACAGGTTGGCGTGTGTGTATTGATTATCGAAAGTTGAACAAAGCAACACACAAAGATCTCTTCCCTTCACCTTTTATTGATCAAATGCTTGAAAGACTTGCAGGTTACCCTTACAATATTTTCTAGATGGTTGTTCAGGGTTTTTTAAATACCTATAGCTCCTAAGGATCAAGAAAAGACTACTTTCACTTGCCCTTATGGTGCTTTTGCTTATAGGAGAATGCCTTTTGGGTTGTTCAATGCACCTGCGACTTTTCAAAGGTGTATGATGTCCATATTTTCTGACATGGTTGAAAAATTCATTGAAATATTTATGGATGATTTTTCTGTGTTTGGCTATTCTTTTGATTCTTGTCTCTAAAACCTTTCTCTAGTAATGCAGTGATGTAAGACACTAACCTTATTTTGAATTGGGAAAAAATGTCATTTTATGGTTAGTGAAGGTATTGTTTTAGGGTATAAAATCTCAGAAAAAGGCATTGAAGTGGACAAAGCCAAGATAGAGGTTATTGAAAAGCTACCACCTCCGAATTCAGTGAAGGGATTAAGTAGTTTTCTTGGTCATGCAGGTTAAGGATGTTTTCTATAGGAGATTTATCAAGTATTTCTCAAAAATCAAAAAACATCTTTGTAATTTATTAGTTAAGGATGTTCCTTTTGATTTTAACAAAGAGTGTTTGAATGCTCTTAATAGGTTGAAGAAGGAATTGATCATGCTATAGGATCTGTTCTTGGGAAAAGAAGGGAAAAAAAGTTGCATGTCATTTATTATGCTAGTTGTACATGTGAACCCCTCCCCCAAAACATATGGTGCATGTGATGCAGGAAGAAATGCACGTGATGTGTGAGTCGCCACCTTATTTAATTATTTTAGGGTAAACTAGGAAAAAACCCTAAGTGACTCCAATTTTAATTTAACCTAATTCTAGATTAATTAACCCAATGTTAAGGCATGGTCTACGAACCCGAGGTGGATCCCGAGACTATGTCATGCTAATGAACTAACCAAAACAATGAATGCTTTGCAGGGTAAATGATGCAATTGGACCAATGAAAGTGTTTATGTGATTTTGAATGGAAGATGATGCAGGGTTAAATCCCTAACGTGCCTACGTACTTCCGTTTGAATGGAAGATCAAAGTCAACGTAGTTCGGTAGGCCTTCTTCGAAGGGCTTTGAATGGGGATGCTTTATGCATGAGTGTGTGTATGCTTTGTGCATTTTATTTAGGCATTTTGCCAAAGATTGATTGTTTTAGGCATTTGATGCCAAAAATGTTGATTTTAATGGCTTTTAGCCAAGAAGATTTAATTTAAGCAATTGTTGACAAAAATTGATGTGAATTAGGCGATTGTCGCCAAAATTTGATTTATTTGAAGGCTTTAAAGCCAAAACATTGATTTAGGCAATTTATTGCCAAAAAATTGATGATTGAGCGATTGTCGCCAAAATTGGTTGATTTAAGGCCATTTATTTGACAAAAGTGATTAATTGAAGGCTTTTAGCCAAAAATTGTGATTTAAGCTATTTGTCACTAAAAAATGATCAATCTCACTTGTAGGCAATTTGTTTGCCAAAAGTGATTAATTGATTTGTAATGTAGGCAATTTATTGCCAAGAAAACGTGTTTAATTAAAGCTTTTTAGCCACAATTATTGATTAATTGGACTTAAGCCAGATTTGTTCGAAATAAAGGCGATTATACCATAGCTATTAATTAACTAGGTATTTTAAGCCAATATTGTCGGATTTAGGCTTTAATACCACGATTATTTATTAACCGGGCATTTAGCCTAAACTTATTTATTTGAGGCAGTTTATTTTCCTAAAGATGTCATGAATGCATTTATGCAGTTATAGAATTATTAGGAGTAGAAGAGAAGAATGCTAAAATTAAATAGGCAGAGTTTAGTTCATGTACCTGATTTAATCGACGGCTACTTCTTAACTCCAGGTTAAGCTCCTCGTTAAGGGAATATTAATTTAATTTTAAATGACCAAATAACAAAGCAAGAAAATAATAAAGCTAAATAAAAATGCAGAAAAGCAGTAAAGAATCGCAAGGAGCGTAAGGGAGAAGGAGCGTCCGTCAACACAGACTGCGTGAGGAAAACGGAGTGCCGGGGCCACTATTTATAGGCGAAATCAAACTGTTTCGGCGGCCGGGCTGCCGGTGCTCGGCGGCTCGGCCGCCTATGGCCGGCGGCTAGGGCCGCCATGCCTGGTGGTTTTACTAATTCTCGCTCCGGAGGCTTTTTCGGGAGCTCCGGACCTCCGAAAAAAATTCCGGGACCAGTTCCGCGATCCTCGCGACGTCCCGAACGTTTAGAGTACCATATTGGTATACTTTCGGTGAACTTTCAAAATGGCCTTTGGTCCGGTCGGACTGTTTGTAGTCCGGGAAAATTGGCTCTTTGAGCCTCAAAATTTGAGTATTCACAGTTGCCCCCCACCGACAACCATAAAAATGATTTATGGGAGTCGGTGGTTGTCTGAAACACAAATTTTGGAGGCAAAAATCGGACGCGTCCAGAAGACCCGCCTTTTGGCTATTTGCTTATAAATAGCTTGAATTTCACCATTTCATTCATTACTCACTCTCCTCCTTAGAGAGCTCTCTCAAATCCTCTCAAGTTTCAAAGCTACAAGACCACCTTCCTCTATGGCTCTTCCAAGCTACAGCAGCGACGAGGATTTCCTCGGGTCTCTAGGGATTTCTCTCGACGAGGTCGATCTTATGGCAGACGCAGATAGTCACGCCTCCATGACTGGCATCTTCGCCCAGGTGAGTTCCCTTTCACTTCTGTTTGCATTATTATTTATTATTTGGGCCTTAATCCAAATGGTGAATTTTTGGGCCTTAGGCCAATTTGTATTTTTTGGGCCTTAGGCCAATTTGTGATTTTTTGGGCCTTAGGCCAAATTGTGAATTAAAAAAAAATTTCCTGTGCTTACCTTTTATTAGTATGCATGCCAGGGTGGAACTAAGATATTACCCTTAGTAAGGAACCGAGGAGTAACTCTTAGGTTGTTTTTACCTTTTAGGATTCCCGTATTAAATTGGATGTAGCTGAGAGTTCTGTGGCTGGAATTTCGCTCGAAATATTCGGTCAAAACAGCCCGGTTGGCGCGATTATCCGTCCATCTTACCTGGGCTATCTGAGGTATTTTGACATGGGTCGGAGTAACTACAAGGAGTTATTGTGTGCTTTGGCTGAGAGGTGGTGGGACACTGCCAATACCTTCCACTTTTCTTGGGGCGAGTTGACAATGACCCCTGCAGACTTTTCTGTGATCTCCGGGATCCCTTTCGGGATTCGGCCGATCGAGCTATATGATGACTGGAGGATTGATATCTCCTCCGACCGGATGGTGGAGCTGATTGGGATATACTTGCCTCGGCTGGTCGAGCCAGGCTCTGCTACCCCTGCTTTGAGCGTTTCCAGACGCTGGTTATCCCTCCAGGCCCCTGGCATCTATGCTAGATACGGGCGGGGAGAGCTGACGGCTACTCAGGTGGCCCGATTCACTTTGTTGCTGTTGTTCGCTTCGACTTTTTGGTCCAACAGGAAAGAGAAGTTTAACCCTTCTATCTTGAAGAGTTTGGAGAATTTGGCCCATTTAGAGGAGTATGACTGGGCCGGTGCTATTCTTAGCCACATGTATGACGATATGTGTGACCTGAGTCGAGGCCATGGCAAGCTTAGTGGGACCTTCTATTTCTGGGAGGTAATGTAAAGAACATTCTCCCTTTCTGTGTTTTTCTGTTCGTCTTGATTTTCTTTTCCACTGATTCTCTCTCTTTTTTTCGTTCTGCAGACTTGGGCATTCGAGTACTTTCCTTACACTCGCCCAGAGTTACTCCAGACTGATCCCGGATCAGGGCTGGCACCTTCGGCTTGGAGATGGTACAAGTCAAACCTTCATCCCGTCCGGCGCAAGAGGTCACTGAAGGAGCTGCGAGCCTTTTTTGATACTTGCCCTCTGGAGCAGGTATATGCTTAGTATTTTTGGATATGTTAAAAAAAAAAGATTTATTAACATATTTACATCTTTTGTAGGCCGAAGTGGGGCTGATGACTGCCCGTTTACAGGGCTGGATTCAGGTTGATCCTGATTTCCAGCGGTCAGATGCCTTGTCTCAGCGGAGGGTGGTCTTGTCACACCCCATCCTACGGCGATATTATTTGGGTGAGAGAGTGGACATTCAGATAAGAGGCTGTCGTTCTGTCCCTTATCCCCCCCTGAGGATATGCGAGCGAGTAAACAAATGACTCTCACTACTGCTCATACTGAGGGTATCCCACATTTGGAGTTCATCATGGGAGGAGATTACGATGAGTTCTGTGGAATCTCTTTGATGCCGCCCATTGGATCTTGGCTTGATAATCTCCAGAGGTCGGCTCCTTCCCAGCCGCTCGGTACCCATTCTTCTCGGGCTTCGGGTCCCTCGACTAGGACTCCAAGGAGGAGGCCCATGACCGAGCCCACTTCTTCCACCCCGGTTGAGAGGCCGTCGCAGGCCGGGCCTAGCCGGTTGGCACGTCCTTCCAGGGCTCCCCGGGCTATTTTGGAGGCTACCGGGCCGCTTCACCCAGACCTGGCCAGTCTACGTCTTCCATACAGTATTTCTTACTTTATTCCCAATAGCCCTCCGGCTCTTCGAGAGGTCTCCCTGGATAATGTGGAGCGCGAGACTCTTCCTTCCGAGAACATTAATGAGGTAAAGCCTGACACATCTCTCATAAAAAGGATTCATAAGAGATTTGATATTAACTTGTATTTTCCTTTGTATGGTTTCCAGGTTCCTGATGGGCTGGTCAATTAGATGATGGAGCTGATTCTCGGGATGCAGCAAGAACTAGCTGCAGCCTGGACTCAGATAGCCTTTGATGATCAGAGGAGTAGGAGGCCCCGCCGCTGATAGATGCTAGATTTTCCTGCTTTCCTTTGTTTTTCTTTTGCTGTATTTTCTATACTGAATCTTGGCTGTATTTTGTTGTACTGAACTTTATTTGTACCTGCACTTGATTAGTACTGAAAAGATATGTATGCATGATTATGAAATAGGAAAAAGGAAAAGAAAAGGATTTTGCTTCAACAAAACATCTCCTTCTTTTTTTTTATTTTAAAACTGAAAAGGACCCTTTTTTTTTTTTTTTTTGCTGTGCCAGCTGGCTCGGGCCGTCGGCTCCACCGGCTCCGGCGGCTGGGCCGCCTGCGGGCGCGCCTTTTCTCTATTTAAGCTGCTTTTTCTGTTTTTTTTTTCATTCACTCCTTTTTTTCGAGCCAACAAAATCTGGTCAGTTTCTTCTCTCTTTTCTTCTTTTCTTCCTTATTATTATTATTTATTATTATTATTATTATTATTTTTTAATAAAAATAAATAAAATAAATAAAAGGACATGAATCCCTTCTACAACCATAGCATGCACAGCTGGACTAGGAGTCTCTCCAAAGTTGAAAAGATCAATTTGGGGAGGTACGGTCTTTCTCCCGTTATTACTCTTAGGGGTGTAATAGTTGATTGGGATTTTTTACGGGCCTGTATTAGACTTTGGGACCCTGAAGCCCACGTTTTCCGGTTTGGGGCCATGATGGAGGAGATGTGCCCTCTTTTTGAGGAGTTTTGTGCTATCATAGGTTGTGACCCCAATGCCCCTTTGGTCAAGCATGAGGTGAAAATTGGGTACGTTAGGTCTTTTGAAAACCTGTTTCAGTTTAGCCGACCACAAGCTAAGGCTATGATTGTTGAAGACCAGAAGGCAATCCTATTGCCCCTGATTGACGAATTTTCAGAGGCTTGCCCAGATGACCCAGATCGGATGAGGCTGAGAATGCGGGCCCTGGTTTTTTGTTTATTGGCTGGCTTCTTATTTAATCAGGACCCAGGCTTTGGGGATTTGCGCCTCTGCCCCATGGTTCGACAAATGGAGGATATGGGTTGTATTGGTGGCATTGTGCTGGCCGAGACTATTAGGAGCCTTGATAGGGCTGCTTTAGGGTTCGATGACTAGACAGTTTCTCCCATTATTCTTCAGGTATTTTCCTTCTTCCTTCCTCTTATATATTGTTTTTATTTTTTCATTCCCTTGTAATAGAAAGGATCCATTACTCAGGTTTGGTTGAAGGACCATCTTCAAGTGGTTACTGCTTCTACCTCCCTTCCTTATAATCCTTCTCAGTATCGCATGCGGAGGATCTTGATCACACATCTATCTACTGATGCATGGACTTCATGGCTAATTGAATTGGGTCCAGATGAGATACTATGGTTCATCTCCTTGTACAACATCACCCGCTTCATTCAGGCTAGCTTCCGTCACACTCGGGTTTACCTGCTAGGCCTTACACATTGTACTTGGTACTGCGCTTCGCGCGTCTTGAGGCAAATGGGGATAGATCAGACTGTTCCAATTATGGATGACATTTCAGCTGATTCAGCTATTACCTCGGGCGTTACCCGAGCTGTCCTTAGGGCTTGGGTTAGGGATCATCATATGGTCAGGCCCTTACCTAATCCTGCCAGTATTTTGACTTCTCCAGAGTATCGAACCTGGTTCATTGCCATTGTCTGGCCAATTGAGAGACCAAGGAGGACCGCACTGCTGAGTGCACTCGAAGGTTGGGTTCAGGCTGATGAGGTTGGGACTGGTGAGGAGATTGTGCTGGCTCCTCGGACAGGCGAGATTGGGCAGAGTTTAACAGCTTGGGAAGACTCAGAGGATGTTGCCCCACGGAGGAGACGGGACACCTAGACTCCTATAGGCTTTTACTATCTTTCTCTTATTTTGACTTTTATTTGGCTTTTGGATTTTTTCTTTGGATGTATTTTTTTTGCTTTGGACTTGGATTTAGACTGTTTGGACTCTTTGCTTTCCGCCTGGCTTTGGGCTGCTATTGGAATGAGATTTGACTTTTTAGCTTAAATTGAGAAAATCATTTAGCTTTCCAAGCATTTTCCAACTTTATTTATTTCAAGCTCTAATTTTTGCCTAAGCTGCCCTTTCGGGTTTTCAACTTAGCGAGCTACCCATTTTTGCCTAAGCCGCCCTTTTTAGGTTTTCAGCTTAGCGGGCCCCGACTTTTGCCTAAGCCGCCCTTTCGGGTTTTCGACTTAGCGGGTTTTCCTTTTTTTTTTTCTTGTTTTCTTCTTTTTTTTATTTGGCAAAGAAGAATGAAATTATGAAATGATTTTTTTTTATTAATGTTTAGACCGCGCCCAAAGAGGGCTGCCTATATATCTCCGATATATAATTTCTTTTTTCCAAAGAGAATCAGGTCTAATGTAGTTCATCATACATTATGCAATGATTACAATTACACAAAATATCTTTTTAACTGATCTAAATTACATGGATTAGTGAATTTCAAACCATCCAAATCAGTCAAAATAACGGCTCCGCCTGACAATATCTTCTTTAACACATAGGGTCCAGCCCAATGAGGACGAAACTTCCCACTTGGATCTATGATTGGCTGTCTAATCTCCTTAAGAACCAAACAACCTTCTTCCAGTTTCCGGTCTTTGACTTTCTTATTAAAATGTCGCGCCATTCTTCTTTGATAAACTTGAGTTTGGTGGATTGCTCGCAATCGCTTTTCATCCATACCCAAGAGTTGCAAATGATAATTCTCAGCCCAATTTGCTTCGCTGATCTGGCTTTCCCGGATAACTCTCGCCGACTGAACTTCCAGCTCAATAGGCAACACTGCTTCCATGCCATATACTAAGGAATACGGGGTTGCCCCAGTAGGCGTTCTGATTGAAGTCCTGTATCCCCACAAGGCATTTGGCAATTGTTCGTGCCAAGCTCTATGCTTTTGAACCGTCTTCTGCAAAATGACCTTTATAGCCTTATTTGCAGCCTCTACGGCCCCATTTGTTTGTGGACGATAGGGTGAAGACTTGTGATGCTGAATCTTCTTTTGCTTCAGTAGGTCTGAAAATTCACTTTGAAAGTGAGACCCGTTATCAATAATGATCTCAAATGGTGTTCCATACCGACAAAGGATGTTGGTACGAACGAACTGTGCTGCTTTCTTGGCATTCAAGACCGAATAGGAGGCTGCCTCAATCCACTTAGTGAAGTAATCAACAGCAACCAGGATGAATTGATGGCCATTGGAAGCCTTTGGATGGATCTTTCCGATCATGTCTATGCCCCAACTTGCGAAAGGCCAGGGCAAAGCAATGGGATTCAGATTGACCGGAGGCTGCTTTTGCAGCTTGGCAAAAATTTGACACTCATGGCACTTCTGCGCGTGCCTCATGCAATCTGCATTCATGGTTGACCAATAATAACCCAGGTTCATAATTTTTCGAGCCAAGGCTATTCCGTGCATGTGCGGACCGGATTCCCCATTATGTAAGGAATCCATGATGGTTTGGGTTCCCCCTCATCAACGCACCTTAGGTGCAAGCCATTCCAACTTCTCTTATACATACTTCCCCCGGTAAGGAAATATCCGGATGCTAACTGTCTCAAAGTCCATTGATCAGTCTTGGTGGACCCCTCCGGGTAAGCTTCATTTTGAAGATAGTTCTGTATATCCCAAAACCAAGGCTTGTCGTCGACTAGGTACATGACATGCGCTGGCTGTTTCTGTAGCCGAACCGTCAAAGGTCGAATGACTTGGTCTCCCCCTACATTAACCATGGAGGCCAAAGTAGCCAGGGCATTTGCAAACTGATTTTTGGCGCACGGTAGATAGTGGAAAGACAGTTCCTTAAACTGTTGAGCCAGTTCGTCCAAGCGTTGTAGGTAAGGAACCAAACGCTCTTCCTTAATTTTCCATTTTCTCAAGGCTTGGGAGACTATTAAATTAGAATCCCTGAAAACCTTAAGGACTTTTATTTCCTTTTCCAAGGCCGCTTCTAACCCCTTGATGCAAGCTTCATACTCAGCTTCATTGTTGGTGCAGTCGAAATCCAATTTGACTGCGATTGGGATGTATTCTCCACAAGGAGTTTTGAATACGACTCCAACCCTGTTTCCATGGTAGTTTGAAGCTCCATCAAAGTACATTTCCCAGACTTCACTTTCCAAGCTCAATAAGTCTTCGTCAGGAAATTCTACCTCTGGCATTTGGTCTTCGACCGGTAATTCTGCTAATTGGTCAGCCAAGGCTCCGCCTTTCACTGCCTTCCGTTGTACAAATTTTAAGTCATAAGCTGCGAGCACTGATACCCACTTAGCCATCTTACAGTCAAGAACCGGCCTTTCCATAAGGAATTTCAAGGGGTTCGATTGAGAAATGACATAGGTTGTGTAAGACGAGAGGTAGTGCTGTAGCTTTATACAGGCCCAAACTAGAGCCATACACAACTTCTCTATCTTGTTGTATTTTAGCTCGTATTCTAGCATCCTTTTGCTTAAGTAATACACGGCATTTTCTATCCTTGTATCTTCTACTTGTTGAGCTAGCATTGCACCCATCGCCTCTTCTGTTACTGATAGGTACAATAGTAAAGGCTTTCCTAGCCTTGGTGGCTGTAAAACTGGTGAGGATAATAGATATTGCTTGACTTGGTCGAAAGCCTTCTGACAATCCTCATTCCATTTGACAGTTACTCCTTTTCTGAGTAATTTGAAAATCGGACCACAAGTATCGGCCAATTGATTAATGAACCGGCTGATGTACTGTAGCCTTCCTAGGAAACCCCGAACTTCTTTTTCCGTCCTCTGTGCCGGCATTTCCAAAATGGCCTTGGCTTTTGAAGGGTCAATCTCTATGCCCTTCCGACTGACCATGTGCCTCAGAAATACTCCGGATGTAGCTCCAAATAGACATTTCACCGGGTTGAGCTTTAAGTTGTACTTTCGAAGTCTAAGGAAGAACTTCTCAAGTGCTGTTGTATGTTCTTCAGCTGTTTTTGATTTGACAACCATGTCGTCCACATACACTTCGACTTCTTTGTGAATCATGTCATGGAAGATGGTCGTTGCCATTCTTTGATAGGTTGCCCTGGCATTTTTAAGCCCGAAAGGCATGACCCTATAACAGTAGGTTCCCCACTCTGTGATGAATGCCGTTTTCTCTTTGTCTGGCAAATGCATCATTATTTGGTTGTACCCGACAGCGAGATCGGTCAAGGAGACCATCTCGTGTCCAGCCATTCGGTCCACTAACAAGTCAATATGCGGCAGGGGGAAGTCGTCCTTCGGACATGCTTTATTCAAATCCCGGTAATCCACACACATTCTGACTTTTCCATTCTTCTTAGGAACCGGCACAATGTTTGCTAACCATGTCGGGTAAGCAATGGGTTCTATGAACTTGTTCTCTAGTTGCTTGGCAACTTCCTCCTTGATTTTCAAGGACCACTCTGTTTTCAGCCTCCTTAGCTTCTGTTTCACTGGCTTAGCCTCAGGGTATACTAGAATCTTATGCACCACTATTGCTGGGTCGATTCCCGTGATGTCACTTGCCTTCCACATGAAACAATCGGTAAACTTCTTCAAACATTCACTGACCTAATCCCTGTTCATACAATCAGATGCAATGTATGTATGTTCATTTTCTTCTTTGCCAATTATTATTTTTTCTTTTTCATTTTTTATTTCATTTATTTCTTTTTCATTTTTGCTTGGAAATGCTTGGAAAGATAGACACGCGGGGTAGTCAAAATTTGCAAGCCTTTATTGATTATGACGGAATCGTCTTCAAAAGTTACATCAAATTTGAAAACTGGATCTTCTAGATCCGACACAGACGACTCAGAACTGGAACTGGACTCTGACTCGGTTTCAGACTCGGGGTCAGACTCGAACTCAGTACAGGACTTTGTTACAGATTTTGACTCTTGGTTTGACTCGGGAGGGGGTCTATCAGCAGTGCGATCCTCCTCGGCGTACTAGTTGGTGAGAGGTCCTCCGCTCGGCTTGATCAGGTTGAGCAAGTCTCGAATTTCATCACTTCCGGTGATAACCACAACTTCGTCAAAGAGACTAGGCTGCATGAAGTCTTCCGCCTCCAGTTCAGTTATGGTTTCAGGCTTGTTGCCCCAGACATCCGAGAATATCTCTAACCCAGGCAGCATCTTCTTAGCAGCCGGGCAGCGGAATGGTTCTTGGAAGCCACGATAAGGAATCGGTTCTCCCGGTTTGCAGAAGTAACCATTCAGAGTCAAGAGGTAAGGCCGCATCTGTATACTCTCCTTCCTTCCCCTTCTACCTCTTTCAGCCCGGTCCTCGTCAGTAGGCTCGTAGCCTAGTCCATAGGTCCCCTCATTCACCGGACACTCCCAGGCTTGCAGTGCGGGGTATGTTTTTCCGGATCTTGCCATAATCATTCCTGGCAGATAGGACATTTTCAGCATCAGAGGCACTATGCAGTTTATTTGCACTGTCCCGAAATCAAAGAGAATTCAAGAGCTTGCAGTCTTTCCCTCTATGAATTGCACGGTGTCATATTGAAATCCAGAAAGGGGTAAATTGGCAGTTTCAGGGTTAACCTCAAAGAGAGGCTGGCCCTTTGGCTTTTTCAGCTGGCTGTAGTCATCCCCTTGAATGGTGATAACTTTGTCCTCATAGGGAAACTTGACCTTTTGGTGCAAGGATGAGGGTACTGCCCTAGTGTGATGTATCCAGGGTCGGCTCAGAAGCAGATTGAAGCTAGTCGATACATCAATTACCTGGAATGGGACTTCCATCACAGCCGGCCCAACTGTTAACTTCAGCGTAGCAACCCCCAACACTTCCCTCCGGGTACTGTCATAAGCTTTCACTATTTGGTCCGATGGAGTGAAATCTGTTTCCTCCAACCCCAGACAGCTGGCTACCCTTAGTGGGCAGACGTTTAGTGCTGACCCATTATCAATGAGAACCATGGGCACAGTTTTGTCTCTGGTCTGGATAGTGACATACAGGGCGTTATTATGACTGCCTCCCTCCTTGGGTAAGTCGTCATCAGAAAACCCGATGCTTTGCATTTTAGACGATTGGGTGAGGGTGGATATTAGCACTTCAGGGCTAACCTCCACCGATGTCTGAAGTTGACTCAAAGCCTTGCAAAGAGCTTGGCGATGAGGAAAGGATGATGCTAGAAGTTCCCAGATTGATACCTTAGCTTGTGTCTTTTTTAGCTGTGCAAGTACCGGGTCTTCCTTTAGCTCCTCTGCCCTCTGGTAGGGTTTATTTTGGATTTTGTCCAAGACTAACGGTTCATATTGTCTCCCGCTCCTGGTTATAGCATCAAGCTCTTCGGTTAGGAACGAGGAAACAATAGCATTTACCCCATGATTTGGTAAGGGATTAGTGCTAATGTTTGGCTTACTTCTCGGAATAATAGAACCATTGTCCACCAGGTCCTGGATGCGGTTCTTGAGCGTCCAGCATGCTTCAGTCTTGTGCCCATTTGAATCAGATCTTCTACCTTCGTAGCAGTGGCAATGAGCGACTGGAATGTTGGTAGGTACTGGGTTTGTAGTTGGTGTTGGTAGACAGGTTGCAGGTTCTTTATTATTATGTCCACCTGTTCTTGTTCAGAAGGCCGGTTAATCATCTGGGCGGCCTTGGCCCTCCACCTCGAAAGGAACGAGGAAAAGGGTTCATTGCTTTTCTGCTTGGTGGTTTCTAGTTCTCTTCGAGTGACATCCACCTCCATGTTATAGTGATACTGTGAATTGAAGGCATTACAGATGTCTTCCCATGTTTTCATCTTAGAGCGGTCCAGGCTAACAAACCACCTCAAAGCAGCACCGGTGAGTGATTGTTGGAACAATTGAGCAAGGAGCTCGCTGCTCAATCCAAATAGGTTAAGGGCACCCACATACATTTTCAAGTGAGTTTTAGGACAAGTAGTTCCATCAAATTTGTCCATGTTGGGCATCTTGAATTTTGTGGGCAGTCTTGCTTCAGGGAACAAGGACAAGGAGTCCATGTCGACCACTTCCTTGTGGGTTTTGAGAGCAGTGATAGATCTTTCCAGGAGTTCTAGTTTCTCTCTCATTCTCTGAGCTTCCAGCTCAGAAGCAGTTTTGGAGGGCATATCATCCACGTTCAGGGCAGGGTTTGTACGTTCAGCAGCAGGACCCTGATTAGAGGCAGCAGGTCCACTTCCCCCGGCCGAAGTCCCATTTCCATTACCGTTGCCCAGCTCAGCTATCAGGGCAGTCCTTTGGGTAGCCAATGCCTCATTCATTCTGGCCTCCATTTTGACCTCCTGTTGTTCGATGAGGGTTTGGATATCGGCAAGTGATGCCATTGATGCAGGTGGGGTTGTTGGAGTTGCAGGTGAAACTGGTGTAGCTGGTGAAGCTGGTGAAGCTGGTGATAGCACCGTAGGTGTGATTGGCACTTGGGTAGGCACTCGGATTGTGGGTACCTGTAAGGATAAGGGTAGCTGGATTAGGGACAGTGGTTGGTGTATCAGGGTAACTGATGTAGATCGACTCTTTTGTCCAACTGTGCATAAATGAGAAGAGTGTTTCATGCTCTCTTTGTGTTTTATCTCATGTTTATGATATGTCGTGAATGCGCATAACAACACGTCATAATCTATTTAATGGTATGGTTCACATCACTGGGTGCATACAGTCCTAAAGGATAGGTTCTATAGGCTATGAGTCAAATAGAGAATCGGCTTATAAGGGACCCTTGAACCTTGAGTATGGATATACCTAACCACATGTGAAACAAAGAGTTTCGCGTGGGTCCAATGGTACGCATACTCATGGGCCATCCCCAAAAGGATTAGGGGCGGTTTGCGGTAACAGGGAGGACGCTTTGGCTGTCCGTCGACATAATCAAAGAGACCTACCGATCAGCGCTACTTGCTATCCAGACTCAGAAGTTTGAATAGAGAGAGAAGAAATTCATTTGAAATTCATTTTGTATGCAATGGAGAAAAGGATTCTCAATCGTGCAAATAAATCAACAAATTTAAATGTTTTAATCAAATTTGTCAATTAAATTCAAACTTCCCCTCATCAAGTATTCTTAAAGAAAGAACACTCGATTTATGTCAAGGTACCCTGCAAAACAAAACATAGTAAAATAATACCCTAACGAAGGGCAGGTTAGTCTATGCAGCAATTGTAGTCCACTTATGCAAAATGATTACATGTTTCCCCAGCGGAGTCGCCAAACTGTGAACCCCTCCCCCAAAACATATGGTACATGTGATGCAGGAAGAAATGCACGTGATGTGTGAGTCGCCACCTTGTTTAATTATTTTAGAGTAAACTAGGAAAAAACCCTAAGTGACTCCAATTTTAATTTAACCTAATTCTAGATTAATTAACCCAATGTTAAGGCATGGTCTACGAACCTGAGGTGAATCCCGAGACTATGTCATGCTGATGAACTAACCAAAACAATGAATGCTTTGCAGGGTAAATGATGCAATTGGACCAATGAAAGTGTTTATGTGATTTTGACTTGCCGCTCGGGGTTAAATCCCTAACGTGCCTACGTACTTCCGTTTGAATCGAAGATCAAAGTCAACGTAGTTCGGTAGGCCTTCTTCGAAGGGCTTTGAATGGGGATGCTTTATGCATGAGTGTGTGTATGCTTTGTGCATTTTGTTTAGGCATTTTGCCAAAGATTGATTGTTTTAGGCATTTGATGCCAAAAATGTTGATTTTAATGGCTTTTAGCCAAGAAGATTTAATTTAAGCAATTGTTGCCAAAAATTGATGTGAATTAGGCGATTGTCGCCAAAATTTGATTTATTTGAAGGCTTTAAAGCCAAAACATTGATTTAGGCAATTTATTGCCAAAAAATTGATGATTGGGTGATTGTCGCCAAAATTGGTTGATTTAAGGCCATTTATTTGACAAAAGTGATTAATTGAAGGCTTTTAGTCAAAAATTGTGATTTAAGCGATTTGTCGCTAAAAAAGGATCAATCTCACTTGTAGGCAATTTGTTTGCCAAAAGTGATTAATTGATTTATAATGTAGGCAATTTATTGCCAAGAAAACGTGTTTAATTAAAGCTTTTTAGCCACAATTATTGATTAATTGGACTTAAGCCAGATTTGTTCAAAATAAAGGCGATTATACCATAGCTATTAATTAACTAGGTATTTTAAGCCAATATTGTCGGATTTAGGCTTTAATACCATGATTATTTATTACCGGGCATTTAGCCTAAACTTATTTATTTGAGGCAGTTTATTTGCCTAAAGATGTCATGAATGCATTTATGCAGTTATAGAATTATTAGGAGTAGAAGAGAAGAATGCTAAAATTAAATAGGCAGAGTTTAGTTCATGTACCTGATTTAATCGACGGCCACTTCTTAACTCCAGGTTAAGCTCCTCGTTAAGGGAATATTAATTTAATTTTAAATGACCAAATAACAAAGCAAGAAAATAATAAAGCTAAATAAAAATGCAGAAAAGCAGTAAAGAATCGCAAGGAGCGTAAGGGAGAAGGAGCGTCCGTCAACACAGACTGCGTGAGGAAAACGGAGTGCCGGGGCCACTATTTATAGGCGAAATCGGACTGTTTCGGCGGCCGGGCCTCCTGGCTCGGCGGCTGGGCGGCCGGGCCGCCGGGGCTCGGCGGCCGGGATCGGCGGCTGGGCTGCCGGATTCGGCGGCCGGGCTGCCGGAAACCAGCGGCTGGGCCGCCGTGCCTGGTGGTTTTGCTAATTCTCGCTCCGGAGGCTTTTTCGGGAGCTCCGGACCTTCGAAAAAAATTTCGAGACCAGTTCCGGGATCCTCGCGACGTCCCAGACGTTTCAAGTACCATATTGGTATACTTTCGGTGAACTTCCAAAATGGCCTTTGGTCCGGTCGGACTGTTTGCAGTCCGGGAAAATTGGCTCTTTGAGCCTCAAAATTTGAGTATTCACAGTACATTGAATGATGCGCAATTAAATTATGCCAATACTGAAAAGAAGCATCTTGCTATTGTTTTTGCCTTTGAAAAATTTAGAGCATATTTGACTGGAGCTAAAACAATAGTCTACACTGATCACTCCGCTATTAAGTATTTTTTAAAAAAAGAAAGATGAAAGCCTGACTAATTCGTTGGGTTCTTCTTTTATAGGAATTTGATTTGGAGATTCGTGATAAAAAGGAAACCGAGAACCTTGTAGTTGATCACTTGTCAAGGCTTGAGTTGGGGGAAGACAAGAAGAAGAGTTGCAAATTAATGAAGATTTTACCCATGAACATCTTCTTCTTCTAGCAAATATGCAAGTTCCATGGTATGCAGATATAGTTAACTACCTTACTTGCAAGATTACTCCTCCCAATCTTTTTTATCAACAAAAGAAAAAATTCTTTCATGATCTTAAATATTATTATTGAGAGGAGCCTTTCTTGTTCAAGTATTATAGTGACCAACTCTTTAGATGATGTGTGCCGGAAGAAGAGATGGAAAGTGTTCTTCGTTTTTGTCATTCAATGGAATGTGGAGGACATTTTGGAGTGAGTAAGACGGCAGCACGTATTTTAGAAAGCGGTTTGTATTGGCCTAACTTATTTAAAGATGCTTTTAACTTTGTTCGTCTTTGTGATCGTTGTCAAAGGTTAGAAAATATCTCTAAGAGACATGACATACCATTGAACAATATCCTTGGAGTGGAGATTTTTTATGTTTGGGGTTTGGATTTCATGGGACCTTTTCCATCTTCTTATTCTAACCAATACATTTTAGTAGCAGTGGATTATGTCTCCAAATGGGCGGAGGTCGCTGCTCTCCCCAGTAATGATGCTAAGAGTGTGATGAACTTCATTAAGAAATTCATCTTCACACGTCATGGTACTCCTAGAGCAATAATCACGGACGGAGGTAAGCATTTTTGCAACAAGTACCTAGATTCTCTTCTTTCAAAAAATGGTGTTACTCATCGTGTAGGTACCCCATACCATCCACAAACAAGCGGACAAGTAGAGGTAACAAATAGGGAAATCAAGAAACTTTTGGAAACTACAGTTGGACAATCAAGGAAGCACTAGTCCAAGAAGCTCAATGATGCACTTTGGGAGTATAGAACTGCATTTAAAACACCAATTGGTATGTCTCCGTATTGAATGGTCTATGGTAAGGCATGTCATCTACCTGTTGAGTTAGAACACAAAGCATATTGGGCAATCAAGTTTCTCAACTTTATTGCCAACGAGGTAGGTAAAAAGAGTTTGCTTCAACTGAATTTAATGGATGAAATGAGGCTCCATGCTTATGAGAATGCCAAAATCTATAAAGATTGTACTAAATAATGGCATGATAAGCACATCATTGTGAGAAATCTGAAGGTTGGCCAACAGGTATTGCTCTATAACTCTATGCTTCGTCTTTTTCCAGAAAAATTGCGCTCTAGGTGGTCTGGACCATTCACAATCAAAGAAATTTTTCCACATGGCACGGTTGAAATAATGAATGGAGACCGGAGTTTCAACGTCAATGTGCAACGATTGAAAGTTTACCAAGATGGAGGTTTTGATCCAGTCAAAACCATTATAAGTCTTGCCTAAATTGGGTCTAATGCGTCGAGCTTAATGATGTTAACTAAAAGCGCTTATCGGAAATAACCCATGTTCTTTTCTTTAAATTCTTCCATTTTGATTTCTTTTGTTACTTCTTTTTATCATTCTCCCAAATTTTTAATCATTCTTGTCTTGTATTATTAGTCCAAATGTTTTTAGGTGAAATTAAGACTAAGGCTCTAGTACGCCCTAACCGTGCTTATCAACATGACCGTGCTAACTGAAGGGAGAATTCTTTCCAAGTCAGAG
Organism: Jatropha curcas; assembly: GCF_041381405.1. Lineage (NCBI taxonomy): Eukaryota > Viridiplantae > Streptophyta > Magnoliopsida > Malpighiales > Euphorbiaceae > Jatropha > Jatropha curcas. The sequence continues at coordinate 16,538,102 of NC_143161.1, forward strand.
GCTAGCATGCCCGTGCCAGGTAAACCAAATTTTGTCTCGCAAGGTTAGAGGCTAGCATGCCCAGGTCATGCTTAGTAGCATGCTTATGCCATGCTGCAGAATCAGTTTTTAAAACAACGTGCTGTGACTTTTCAGTTACAGCGAAAACCCTAAACTCCCTTTCTTTTTAAAGAACACACCCTCACCTCTCTTCCCCCTCAACTCTCTTTTCTATTTTCTCTGTACAAAAACCTTAGCAATCTCTTCATTTTCCTCTTTTTCTTTGATTTTCACCATGCCTCCACGATACAAGAGAGGCAGATCTGCTGCTTCAGTGGTAGCAAGAGTTCAACCCACGGTTCCTCCATCACCACCTCCTCCCACGGCTCCTGCTCCTCCACCATTCGAATTGGCACGCTTGAGCAACAAGAAAGGTACACTAAACTCTCTCTCTAGCCTATTTTGCCCAATCGCTTCATTGATGAAAATGCTTTTAGCAAAAATAGGACTTAGAGATGTTGTATTAGAACCTCTTAAGCGAGTTGGGTGGGAACAATTTATCGCTATGAAGGATTTCGAGTATGCACCGATGACTGTAGAATTTCTGAGTTCTTATTCTGCTGATATTTTTGTATTGCCTATGAATATCCAAATAAGAATAAGTTCAGACTTTTTGGCAAAAGTTATGAACTATGAGTGAATGAGGTTAGTAATATATTTGGTTTCCCCACTGAGAATGCTCTTAAGCAAATACCCAAAGATTTTAATGATCGTAGAACATGGATAAAACTGATTGGGGAAATTGGGTACAATCTTAGATTATCGAAAGCCTCAAACTTGAGAAACCCAGCATATAGGTATATTCACAAATTTTTGGCTAACACGATTTTTGGACATAGTGAGAGTGATGGAGTGTTAAGTCTGAATGAACTATACTTTATTTGGGCAATGGACTAGGGAATACTTCTTAATGTTAGTTTTTGGTTATGCCAACGATGGGCTAGAATTACAAGGGCAGAAAAGGGAGCTATTATGATGGGATGCTTTGTGACCCATATTGCTTCTTATTTGAGAGCGTGAAACCTTGTCCAACTTGTCTATGACATTGTGGGAGATGGAAAGGGTACTGTACTTGACATAGATGTCATGGTGCATATGAGGTTAGGAGAGAAGGTAGGGGATGCATTCCGTATTATGGGATCCCAAGAAGCAAGACTTGATGTTGAGGAAACTGAAGAGGCTGGTGATACTAATATGGAGGAGGATATTCCATATACCTTCCCCGGTTTTGGTACTTTTTCTGGTGCAGGTACATCTAGAGCTGGTCCTTCCTTTCAGGGAGCGTCCGATTTGTCCAACGAAGAGGTTCTCACATGTATGATGTCTAGAATGGACATGTTTGATGTCGTTTTCAAGGAATGGAGACCATCATTTTTGACTGGTTCCAATCCATAGAAATTATGCATGGGAGCCTCGACTCTCGAATAGATACCATGCAAAGTCAATATCAGGGAATCGCCAATCAACTCCAAACTGTGATACAGTTACTGCAGCCACATCCGCATCCACATCCACATCCACCTCCACCACCTGAGGAATGATTTTTTTTCATTGTTTTTCGTTTTGTTTTTGTTTAATTGGTTTGCACTTCTTTTAGTCCTTAATTTATATTCAGACCGTGTTCTTGTTTGTATTAAATATTTTGCATATAATGTGTTTTGTTTTTAGTGATTCATTTTTGTAGCTTTAAGAAGTCCCGGCCCATGGCTCTTATCATATCTTTTCTTTGATTTTTATTGTATTTTTCAATACAATAGTGGTAATGGTTTCTCAGCTCTCATATTCTTTTAAAACATTCTTGATAATATGATAAGTTTGGGGAATTAATTTTACGCACATTGAGGACAACGTGCTTGATAAAGTTGGGGGAAGGAAAATTTTAGTTTTATTTGTTTCATTAGCTTAATATGGTTGGAATAATTGTAAGCAAGCTTGAAAATTATCATAATTTAGTAACTTGTGATAAATTTAGTTCTTTTTCTAGTCTAGTATGTTCAAGCTTTATTTTAAATTTTTGACTTAACATGATTCTTTGATTTAGGCATTTATTTTTAAGATCATGAACACTAATTTATGTGAATTTTATGGTATACAGATATGTTTTAATCAAAAATTATTTAACCTTGCATTCCTAGAACAAATTAGAATTCCCTTTGAGGCAAAATTTTAAATGCTTACTCTTAGAAAGAGATGATCTAGGCATTTTTTGTTGAACTTCATATTTAGCCTAGGCCACCTAAGTTAAATTATAACATTAGCAACCAATTTGAACTCTATATCTAAATTTTACTGTTTACCTTTGTTTAACCTAGCCATTAAACCAAGTTCAAATCCTTACCCTAAGTACAAGAATGTATAATTATGAGGTTTAGCTACATTAAAATATATATAAAAAAAAGAATAAAAAGGAGAGTTAATTCATTAATGCTAGCAATCAAAGAAAAAAAAATGAAGAAGATCACCCCATGAAATAAAAAGTAATCAAAATTCAAGTTTGGGGAATTATAGCAAGGAAGTTGTTATCAAAATATTAATATTAAGAAGAATAATCCTTGCCAAATGGTCTCTAATATTGTGCTAATAAATTATTCCATAGTAATCTCTCTTTTGGAAAAAAAGATGTTTTGATGTAATGAAAATCTTAAGATTATGCATTCTTTGTGCTTTTTGTCTATCCTTTTATCATTTCCCTTATTTAGCTAAAGTATATCCCTAAAACTCATTACAACCTAAATAAAGACCTTTTGATCTTTCTAATTGTGTGCATTTCATTTTTGGAGAAGGGATTAGTAATTTTGCCTATGGAAATGTTAGATTTATATTGTTAAACATCTTATTTAAAGGTTAAATAATTTTTCGTGAAAATTCATATTCTATTTGTCAAGGGTTGAATAATTATTGGTGTTGAAAATCTTATTAACTTATGCTTAAATTAAGGAATGTGTTTTATTGAAAATTGAATTTTCGCTAGAATATAAGTAGCAGAGGAAACACTTGATTTATTCTCACGTTAATAATTTTTGATATTTTTGAAATTGTGAATAATTATCTCCAACCATATTAAGCTAGCTTTGTTAGTTTGTTTAGCTTGTGTTTTTCTTTTATCTTTAGTTTTGTTGCTTGAGGACAACCAATGGTTTAAATTTGGGAGATTTTGATAGATGTTATTTTTATAGTATTTTTAATATAGTTTTTATTAGAAATTTAGTATTTTTCATTACTTTAATTAGTTTTTATTTAGTTTTATTTATGTTTTTGTTTAAAGCTTCCTTGAATCACATTTCATTTGATCTTAGGGAATTTTGTAGCATTTCTATAGAAAACAAGCCAAAAATACAGAAAAGAGTGTTTCTAAGTAAAAAGGCTAACACGCCCTAGCCGTGGTAGAGAGCACGCTCGTGCTGAAAGAGACTGTCAATCTCTAAGCGTGCTAACTCCAACATGGCCCGTGTTGCAACTACTTTGAAGTCCCTAGAGCCTAGCACGCCCAAGCCGTGCTAGATAGTAGGCCCGTGTTGCAAGTAGCTGTTGATCTTTGAGCGTGGTCATCCAAGCACGGCCCATGCTACAACCACATTGAGGACTCAAAGCCTAGCACGCCCAGACCGTGCCAGAAAGCACGCCAGTGTTGAAGACCAGATTTTGCCTTGGGCCGAGAACATCTGTTCTAGCCTGTGCTGCTTGCATGGACCCGCATGAAATGTTTTTCTAACGTGCCAATCAAGTCTAAATCCTATTTAGACGCTGGGAGAGTGCTAATTGGGAAGAAATACAAAGTCTAAACAGTTTTCTATCTCAAAAAGATTTCTTACTCAATAGAGATCCACTTTCCTAAACGAATACGAAAATATTCCAAAAAGTCTATATAAAGAGAGAGACTAGCCGTGCCACTGGGAGGCGATTTTCAAATTCCATCTCTTGTTCTATTATGTTCTACATTGTTTTCTCTCTTCAAGATTTCAAGTGCTCAAGATTGGTGTCGAAATTCATGGAAGCCATTCAAGCTTATCGTTGACTAGTTTTTATTCTAAACTCTCTTTTTGTTTATTATTCTTTATGGGATAATTTACAAGTTTAATTGAGTTTTATTTAATTATTATGTTGAATTAAACTCTCATACTAGGAATTTGATGTAGCTTAATTTCAATTCCAATTTATAATATTATATTTGTTTCTCTTTGTTCAAAGTATAATTTATTATTGAACTTAATGCTTCCAGGCAGAGTTTTTCCCATGGATTGATTTATTTCATAAATCACTAACGGGAGAAGGGTTTTTGATATGAAAAAGGTAATAAATTATATGAGAATAATAACTTGATGCGGAAGCTATATGGTTTGACTTTGACTCATGGGAAGTATTCATATGTTAATGATCTTAGGTTATGAATTCATAAACAAACCATAAAACTTAATGATTTAATTCATGTTTGATTGTACTATTGGAAGATAAGTAATTAGACCGGGTTAAAATAGCTAACAATACAATGGGAGAGCTTGTTAGTGATTTGAAGGTTGTTTTTCCTACTTGAACAATTAAAATTGATTATCAAACTAATAAAATAAATTGGATAGAATTAAGTGAAATCAAAATTCCTAGTAGCTTTTAATCCTTGATTTCTTTTCATCAACTTGTCTTGCTTGATTTCTTTTTTTTTTATTCTCTTTTATTTATTTAAATTTACTTTTTTAAAATAATTTTCCTTATTGTCATCTAAATAATAGTAAATTAACACAATTTTGGTATTTGGTATACAATTCTTGTAGACGATACTCTATTCATTATTTATTACTTGTCTCGATTTTGTGCACCTGCGAAAAAGCCTATCAAAGTCAGATTTTATATGATCTATCCTTCCATAAAGAACATTCATGACCTCAATAGCCCTTGAAGGATATTCATAATCATACCATCTAAAGAACTTACGATCATTCTCTCTATCCCTCCACATTAGGCCGCAATAAAACCTTTGACCAGGGTTTGATCGACTGCATGAGGTGTACAAATGTGCTCTTCATTATGGTGGCAAACGACTTCTGAGTTGCTCGATGTTGATATCATTGAAGCCTCACTCATAATACACCAGATGAAGTCTCCATTCTCAGCTTTTCTCAAATGCAACAAACCCTAGATTCCTTTTTGAAAATCAATATTGCACAACAGATGCAAGAATCAAGTAGCGATTCAATTAGCAAAGGTTAGAAGAGAAGAGAGATAGTGAGAAGAAGACGACATTTTTTTTTAGAAGAGAAGAAGATGACATATACAGAAGTCTGTATTCATGGGAGAGAGAACGATTTGGGGATCTTCTGATGTTGCAAAGGATGTGTAGATGAGGAAGAAGGTAAAGGCAAAGATGAAACGGAGCGTTTTATTAACCCACTCCACTCTTCATTTAAACGATGTGTTTTAATGGTGTGGCCCATTTGGAAAAGGCAAATGGAAATTAAATAAGTTTATAGTAAGATTTAGTAATTCACATATAATGATGCTTTCAATATTAATAATTACTTAATTAGGGCATTATTGAAATGATGACATTGGACTTATATAATTAATTTCATATCTTCAGTCAAAGAAAAAAAAAATTCATATCTAACTTTATAATAAGATTTAGTAATTCATATATAATTAATTTCATATCTAAGGTGGTGTTTGGTTAGGGGTAAATCCACCGGGGAAGTTGAGAGTTCCGGGGAAGTAACGAACCTTGTCACGTTTGGTATCTAAAAATAGTGAAATTCCTGGGAAGTTGAAAATCCAACTTCCTTAACCGAACAGGAACTAACTTACCCTTCCCAACTCAAGGAAATGCACTTCCCGTGCTGTAAAAATAGATAAATTTCTATTTTGCCCTTAAGTGATTAATTTGGTTTTATGTGGATTGATAGTTGGAAAGATGAAGTTTTTGAAAATATAGTTTATTCCTTTTTTTTTTTCTTTTTGTTAATCTGTTGTATGATTAATTTCATAATGAGCATTTTATAATATAATTTTAATTATCATCATTATTATTATTGTATATGTTTCATTTTGTGTTAACTACTCAACTTTTTAAGCATGAGTATATTGATTATTGTAATAAATATTTTGTTAATTATAGAGTATTAACATATTGTATGTTGATTATTATATAATATGGTAGATCGTTTCTATCAAATATGATTCATAAAACATAATTACAGGTTATTAGATTTTTCTGTCGAATTTTATTAGGACATTTTTACTTTCTTGGTATTTAAAGAATTAACCAAACATAATTACGTTATACTTCTTGGAAAATTACTTCCCTGGAATTGTACTGCCTGGGAAGTAGACTTTTTTTAACCAAATGAGAACTAAGTTTGAGATTTGGTTTGATAGATTTTTTTTTTTTTTTTTAAAAAAAAGGATCAAAAACCACGAATTTGAAATGACCTTTTTGGAGGTTAATTAGGAAAATTCATTTTAGCTTACTTATAACTCTAATTAGTTATAAAAATTATTTCGTTTTAGTGTAGTTATAATTAATTAAAATATTATTATTTACTAATGGCCATGATGACCATAATATTATAAGTTTTATTATTAGTTATAAATGATCGCCATTTCAAGATTATTAATGAGTAATATTAATATAAAAATTAATTCATTGTTGTTTACTTATATATCTAATTAACATTAAAATTTTGAATATTTAATGGTATTAGTTTGAAGCTGATTAATGTTGCCAAAGGAACAACAAATTGAAGAGCAAGGGTAGTTGCGTCTGAAGACCTTTGTAATTGCATCTCAAGACTCTTGTCTTCAAGATGGAAGCATCTAATATCTCCTAGAAGGCCTCAAGGAGGTACCAATCATGATGTCAATGTCAGTGACTGCCATAACTTGTCTAGTCACTGCAGAGAATGGAGAATGGAGAAGGTTAATCTTGTGTTAGGGGGTGGCCACGATTCCGCGAAATCGACGGTTTCGATTTCGGTTCTAAAAAAATTGAAACCGGAACCGAATCGAAAAATTTCGGTTCTGATTTCGGTTTGAAACCGAACGGTTTTGGTTCCGGTAGACCAAACCGATGGTTCCGATCAGTTTTCCGGCGAATCGCATAATTTTAAATTTTAAGTTTTGAAGACCGATTTTTTTTTAAAAAAAATACTTAAACATAAAAAATTAAAAAATACACCTAAAAAATTAAAAAAATACTTCAATTAAAATTTATTTTTTTAAAGACTTGAACATAATTATTTTAAAAAAAAAAAATTTTCAACTGAATTTATTTTTTGTTTAAAAAAGTTTGAACATAATTTAAAAAAAAAAGGCTTGAACTTAATTTTTTTTTTTTTTTAAAAAAAATTAAGTTACCTACGTATCCTCTTGGGGTTTAGAGGAATCAAAGCCCACGTAGTTCTTACTTACCTTATACCAATTTCACCCTTTTACCTTAATCGCTATTTGTACCACCAGTTGATGTTCCCGTTGAGGACTCATCGTATAAATCATATAAATCTTCATTTTCTTTTGGATTTTCTTGTGGTCTTAGTTCGGCCTTGCTCCAATCATCCACGCATGATTGTGCTTCTAATGAATCGGGTGTCATACGAGATCGTGTTTCATCAAGTATGTTTTCTCCTTCACTAAAAGTTTGTTCAACAGCAACAGTGGAGACCAGAGCTGCTAAAACTTATTTTGCAATTAAAGAAAGAATTGGAAAAGTATTTGTGTGACGACTCCACCAATTTAAAATTGAAAAATCAGTATCTGCATAATCATCACCAAACTCAAAAGAAGTGGTTAGATAATTATCAAATTCAGAAAAAGAACTGGATTCCCTTGTTCTTTTTTGTCTTTGTAGTAAAACTTATTGAGCAACACCAACACCACTTACCCTTTGTGTTGGAAATTGTTGAATATTAGATTGAGAAGAATTAGAAGTAGATGAACTAGAAAATTGAACAAATTCATTATATAATTGCATAATATTTTGTTTAACTTCATGCAATACTACATTTATATTTACATTATTTTCTACATCAAGATTTAATACTTCATAATAAATAGTCAAATAATCACATCAAACATCAAATTTACATCTATGATCAAATACAATAGCAACAAGATAAAGTGGTCGTATATTTTTAAAATAAGATAACTATTTTTTTTATTGAAAAAATACAATCTTTTAATATGCAATCATTTTTATATTCTTGGAGTGCACTAACAATATTAATACACATAGGTAAAAATAAATGAGATGTGGGATAATAAACCCCACTAAATTTATAGGTAGCATCATTAAAAATTTTTAAAATATCTAAAATTTTTGCACAAATATCCCAATTTTGTGGATATAAATTAATATCCTCAATATTATTAGTAACAAAAAAACATAATAATTCTTTATAAGAAAAAGACTCGTTTAGTAATTCATATGTTGAATTCCAACTAGATGGGACATCCCTTGGAAAACGTTTTGGTCTTTTATTATTTTCCTTACAAAATTTAGCCCAACTTTTCATCACTTGGGGATGTCCCCATAAATATGAAATAGCTTTTTTAAATGGAGAAATAAAAGATTTAAGAATTTTTAAATTATCTTGTACACATAAATTTAAAACATGACATGCACATCTTATATGAACAAATTTCCCACCAATATTTGGTTCACAAATATTTTTAAGTTCAATAATTGATTTAGTATTTGCAGAAGCATTATCAAATGAGATTGAAAAATTTTTTTTTATTAACTTATATTCATCTAAAATTGAAACAATTATTCTATAAATATTATTTGCAGTATGTTTATCATCAAAAACACGAAAAGCAATAATTCTTTTTTGAATTTTCCAATCATCATCAATCCAATAATATGTAATACCCATATAAGAATGCATTTGCCAATGATCACTCCAAATATCACAACAAATTAAAACACGAATTTTCATTTGAGAAAATAAAAACTCTAACTCTTTTTTTCCTTTATCACATAAAGAAATAATAGTTCTTTTTACAGTATTACTTAGTACTCTTTTAGCAGAAAGATTTAAAGCTTTTTGACAATAATTATTAAAACCTACTTTTTCACCAAAACTAAAAGATAAATGTTCCATAGAAATCATTTTTGCTAATTTTTCTTTTTGCATTTTTTCAGAATATTGAAATACAGAAAGGTTAGAAGATGCGTACCCGGAAATTTGTGTTTGAGACCGATCAACTCCTATTTTTGTTGGATGTTTTGTCTCTAAATGCTTCCAAAATGATCCATAGCTGCACGCTTGTTTAAATTTATAAGATTTTGCACAATAATTGCAAATTACATCATACATTTTCTCACCTTTGAATTTTTTTGTGAAATGAATGGCGAATATGTCGGAACTTTGTCTTGCTCTTCCAACAATTTGTGCTCGTTGCTCTTGCTCTTGCTCTTGCTCTTCTTGTAATTGCTCATTAAATTTAGATTCTTGAGTTGGAATTTCCAAATTTTCATTTGGATATCCCTCAAAATTAAATTGGTTGGGAGTGAAATCATAGATGTCATTTGTAGGGATAGATGAATATTGTGTTTCTCCAATCTTTCCCTTGCCCTTACCCGAATTTGAGTTTCCTCCACTTGCCATTATATGATAATAAGATATAATTTGGCAAATTGAATAAAAAAAATTAGAGAGAATAATAACTTAATAAGAGAGATTGTAGAGTAGAGAAAAAATAATATAGAGTAGAGTGTAGTAGAGTGTAGTATATTGTAGAGAGAGTAAGTAGAGAGAGTAGAGATTTTTTGTGATGAATTTGTAAATGAAATGAGGTATTTATAATAAATCCAAAAAATTATTTTTCCAAAAATACCCTTGAAACTAGTCGTTATGTAGCCGTTTATGGCTGTTGGGAGGGGTAATTAAGAGATTTCACAACAAAATTTTTTTAAAAAAAAAAACACAACTGACAGTTTATAATGGCTAGAACCGCCGGTTCTAACCGGACAGGGAACCGGCAGTTCCAATCCGGTTCCGATCGATTTTCTAGAACCGCCGGTTTTGGTTCTAGAAATCTGGAACCGGAATCGAACTGGAAATCTCCGGTTCCGGTTCCGGTTCGGCCCGGTTTCGGTTACGGTTCGGGACCGGTTCGAACCGACGGTTCCGGTTCCCGAAACCGTAATATGGACACCCCTACTTGTGTAGGACTCTAATCTATGCACAACAAGCCATGGGCGGGAGATTAATGTTCCTAAAGATCCAATTTCCCTCATGCCTTGATGGAACATATATTATTCACAAAACAATTGTGGGAATCAGTCAGTAGTAACCATTGGGCGGACCTATTACTTCAAACCTGACAATTGAGACTTTTTTTTCTCCGGGGATATAAATTACAAAATTTAATTATAAATTAGATATAAATCACTAAGTGTAATCATAGTTAGCTATAAATTAGAAAGACTACTCCGATTAACTCTAATCATATAAAGTCTAGTGTTGTTATTGTTAATATTGGCCTAATTATTAATCTTCAAATTAGCACTACTAAGCTTATATATAAAATTAATGAGTACAATTTTTCTTATATATATGTCTAGGTGTTGTTATTGTTAATATTGGTCTAATTACTAATCTTCAAATCAACACTAGTAAACTTATATATAAAATTAACGAGTACAATTTTTCTTATATATAAATTATAAATTCTAATTATATTCACATTAAGCCTAATCATGTAAGTCTAGTGGTGATTTTGTTAATATTGGTCTGATTACTAATCTTCAAATTAACACTAGTAAGCTTATATATAAAATTAATGAGTATAATTTTTCTTATATATAAATTATAAAGTCTAATTATTCACATTAAGCCTAATCATGTAAGACTAGTGGTGATTTTGTTAATATTGGTTTGATTTCTAATCTTGAAATTACCACTATTAAGCTTATATAAAAATTTATGGTAAAATTTTACTTATATAAAAATTATAAAGTGATATTGAAATTACTAATCTTTGAATTACCATTACTAATTTGGCATATGATTTTGTTCAGTTTACATGCTTTATTCCATTGTTTACATAGGCAACTTCTTTGGAAAGGTAAGAGTGGTATTATTCTGCCAATACATGATCCAATTTTTTTGCTTATATTAATGTGCTTAGTGCTCTTTGATTACTAATAAAATTTGAGCTTTCATTGATATGATAACTTCAGTTGGTATCAATAATTTATTCACTATATGGTTTGGCTTATCTAATTAAGGTTTCCACCATGATTTAGATTTGAATTCTTATCCTGGTTATCTATATCCTAGGTTTATTTTTATATGGATACTAATGCAGCGATTGAGTATAGGGATTTTGCATAGACGAATTACATTACACTCCTTTCTTTGATTTATTTATGTAAATTTTACTCAACAGACACTATGGAAAATGAAGCTTTTCGAATCATATTATATGGTTTAGCTTGAATTTACGAGAAAAATTTGATGTTTGGTAGAGGTTTTGAGCAATTGAATGAAAATTTGCTCCCTTGTGTGAGTCAGTTTCATGTTTTTGATTGAAGATGAAGCATGATTAAGGCCAATATTAAATTTGGTTTTTTCTTAACTTTTTAAGCTTTCTATTTTACTAAGGTGGCCCAAACCTTGTTTTAGGAATCTTAGCATGTCCTAAAATTGCATGATCTTTGTTTTATTTTTGTTTTACAATAAAACTTTGTTGAATGGACCTATGCAAGTCCATAAACTGCTGAACTTTGTTTATAAGAGACCAACATGTCTCTAAACAGCAAAAGTCTTTGATAAAGGGACCTTGGCTTTGTCCATAAACTGCTCAATTTGTTTAAAGGGACCTGCATGTCCAGAAACTGTAGAAGTCTTTTGTTAATGGGACCTGGTGCATGTCCTTAAACTGCTGAAGTTTGTGGAGAGCATTTTTTATGTAGACTTGTTGCTTTCTTTTTCTGCTGAAGTCCTTAAACTGCAATATTTCCTTCTTGTTCTTGTAATATCTATGTTTTGTGATGGTGCCCTCTCTAAATTTTCCAACACTTTCTTTGATTTGTTTTTGTAAATTTTACTCAACAGACACTTTGAAAAATGAAGAATTTGAACTTTTTTGCTTTTTTTGACTGTTGGCAGATTTAGTAATTCATACATTTCATTTGTAATCTGTTTAATTTGGCATTTGTTTACAATACATTATCCAATTTTTTTCTTACTTATTTAGGCATATATTAATGTACTTAGTGCTCTTTGATTACTAAAGATTTGAGCTTTCATTGATATGATAACCTCCGTTGGTATTAGAAATTTGTTCACCATAGGGTTTGGCTTATCTAATTAAGGTTTCCACCATGATTTAGATTTAAGTTCTTATCCTTGGTTATCTATATCCTAGTGTTAACTTAGTTTTTTATCTAAAAATGTATCCAGAAATATGAAAGCCGATAGGTGCCTCACACCTACTGTTCTCAAGAAGTCAACAGTGGTTTGTGTTCAATCCCTTCTAATCAAGCAAATTACTAATTCATGTCTTTCTATTAATAACTAATGTATTGTAAATATTGTAGAAACTGCTGTGAAATTCTCGCAAATCCACGATCACAGAATTAAGTGTGACTGCTGGATATATGTGAGGTAGTGACACAAGGAGCGTGTTGATATCGACAACATTGGGTACCTTGAAATGACAGACCTGAAAGAGTTCTTGCAAGATTATAGCGTGAGGATAGATTTCCAACAGTTGGTAAAGCTGAAAGGAAATAACATGTTCAAAGTCTGCATTTTTGACAATACAGGTACATCAGCAGCTGAACCTCTAAAGCTAAGATCCATCTGCCGTAGCCCGAAAATCACTTCTCTGAAGTTGTATAACACTCATAAGAGTAGCAAGAGGAGATCCAAGAAACCAATTAAGCTAGAGAGTCGTAATTGTAGCATGAGCTCTAAGAATTTGTGATTTTCCCATAAAAATATAGAAAGAATCAAGTCGAACAGGTTTAATTGATTTTATTTAGTAAATTGATTTTCTTTATTTAACCCATTTGTCAATTCTCGGAATATGGTTCTCTTTCTTTGATAAGAGTTTTATCTTTTTGGAGTCGCCACCCTTATTAGGGAAAAATTCTTGAATTAGTCGATTCTTTAAAATCGACTAACTCGGTTTTAAATTAGAGACGAGGTCTGGGAGTTAGGTACACTAGGGGAAGGTGTTATGCACCCCTATCACCCGGTTAAACCGGCCTTCTCGTTGTCCATCGATTCACAATAATTTAATAGTGCAATTAACTAAACAATGAGATGCAAAAATAGTTTTAATGCAGTTTTGAAGAGATAACAATCATGTGGGTCCCGTATGTGTATGGCACAACCCAAGAGGGGGGTGAATTCGGTTTTCAAAAAATAAAAATTTAACTTTTAAAATCAAACTCAGAATTCTATATTAGCGGAAAAGTAATGTACTTGTGAGAATAATTTATTGATTAGAACTTCTTCACAATGCTCTTATGCAGAAAATATAAAGACTTTGCAAAGTACAGTTATAAATTAGAACTACTTCACAATTTCTTATGCAATATCAAAACTACTTTATGAAGAAAAGCTATTATATTTAGAACTTCCTCATAAAGTTTAGATAAATATAAAAGACTATGTGAGAGACAGTCATTGAAATCTGAACTGCTTCAGAAAGCTTCAATCAATATTAGAAAACTGATTAGAAACCCAAGTAGTGAAATATACTCAAAATAGAAGAACAATTTAGAACTTGATATATTCACTGAGCAGAAGTCCAGAGTCCTTAAGGCTCAGAAAAGATAAGCTTATTCCCGTTTAGAACATAAAAACCATTAACAACTTTAACATTTCTAAAATATAAACAGAAGTGTGAGTAAAAAGAGTATCAAGCAGAACATTAGAAAATAAAAAAAGCAACACAGTGATTTATAGTGGTTCGGCACTAACTCGCCTACATCCACTCCCCAAGACTCATCTTGAGATCCTCAACTATGTTATCTCTTTTCAAGACATTAGAATCTCTCTCACGGAGAAGGTCGCTTGATAACCTATTTCACAATAGCTTTTCACCTAAGCTATTACACAAAAGTTTATCAAATAAAAACCTATCTACTAAAGATTACAGAATCTAAATAGACAGACAGAAATGCAAATATAAGCACAAGAAAAACAGTTTTTAAGATTAGAAAGTCGTTTTAGAAATCAGAACTGTTTTTCAAAAGAAGTTGTTATAAAATTTCTTTTCTTTTTTTAAAGATAAAGCGTAAAGTATTAAGATGAAAAGAAATAAGGGGGTAGAGAATAAGTTTTGAGAGATAAAAGATATGATCAATAAAAGAATACTCTTAAAATGAAAACTCTTTTCGCCACATCTGTTAAAGACGAAATACCTTTTTATAGAGAGGGATGAGAATCCCGTATTTAGAAAGTGAAATCCCTTTTTCAAATCAGAATACTGACTTTCCATTTTTAGAAGATACGGAAATCTTTGTTACCAAATCTTTTGAGCCAATATTCTTTCTTTTTAGTAAGTGAATAAAAGAAAATCTAACTTTCCTTTTAAAAAAAGATTTTCAAAAATAAAGAAAATCTTTTTCGAAATAAATATTTACCAAAAACGATTTGAGATAGTATGTCTTTTGTTTAGGTAAGAAGACAAAATCGAGATATTGGATCTCTTTAAAAATTTTGTTTCTGGAAATGAAGAGCATAAAAATCTTATTTGATTTATTCTTATTACCAAATCGTTTGAGACAAAGTCTCTTTAATTTTGGTAAGTGAATAAATTTTGAACCTTTATGAGGATAATTTTCGAAAAACTAAAACAAGCTTTTTTTAAGATATTTGTTACCAAAAACGATTGAGAGAAGATCTCTTTCCATTTTAGGTAAGATAATCAAGGAACGAAAAAGCTTTTGATTTTTAAAGAGTTATTTTCGAAAAACTCTTTTGATAAAGAGAGAAGAAATTAATTTTGTGCTTATAAATGGATGTTCTCTCTATACTACAATGAATCGTAAAAACTTAACCACTAAGGTCTTCAATAGTCTTCATGATCCTTGAAATTGTAGGACTTGCCCTGTTTATTTATTACCTTCCTTATATAATCTGCATAAAAATATTATTAACACAAATAATATAATTTAAATTTATTTGTTTTGTTTCAATCATCAAAATCTTGAGATAAATATTTGACCATTGAGCCAACATTCTCCCCCTTTTTGATGATGACAATCCAATAAATTTACCAAACATAAAACATGTGCTCCCCCTAAATTTATGCATGTCAATAAAATATAAGTTCTAAGCATGACATATGTTCTATCATGAAGCAGGTTTAGAACATGTATAACACTCCCCCTAAGTTAGTGCAGTAAAACATCTATGGGGACTTAGAAGAGAAAGTAATTTTAGAAACTGATATTAGAACATACAAATAGAAAGGAAAATTTTAAGTTCTAATAATCAGAGCAATAAGAATAGAATAAAAATTGACTTTAGAAATAGAACAGAAATCTTAAGTCTAACCTGTAGAGCATACGTTAGAACAAGAATCAAAGTTCTAAAAACTAACCAATCAGTTCATCATGTAAAACATATAGCTCACAAAATAACACAGATTAGAAAATACTAAGCAATAAGATGTAAGCACTAAAGTTACCACATATTAGCAGAGTACTTAACCATCAAAATATCCTGTGTTCTCCCCCTTTTTGTCATCATACAAAAGGGTTAGTAAAGATCAGAGCAAAAACAAATAAAAAACACAACCAAAAAAAAAAAATTGTTCACAAAATATAGATAGATAAATTAAAAAAAAATTAATCAGAGGGATTTTGGGTCAGTTCTAAGTCTCTTAGAACTTCTGAGATTTTGAGCAGGAGCAGTTTCAGTAGAACTTTCAGGACGCTTAGAAGAAGGGTGCAGTGGAGGCTTTCTTCCATGAACTCTGTGTTTGCCAGTAGTGTGCTTTACTCTCTTTGGCTTTTCTGAGGCAGGAGTGTAGGGCGTTCCCTTGACTTTTAGAGTAGCTAGCCTTCTCTCATTAATATTCTTCATTCTTTCGAAGGATTCAATGAGGGACTGATTATGCTCAATCACAACTTTGCTTTGTTTTATAGCCTCATCAAGTTCCCTATTGTATTCTTCTATAAGCTCTTTTTCCATTCTGCCCAGCATAGCTTCTCTACTCCTTTGTGCTGATAGAAGTTCAGATTCTTTTTCTGCCTTAGCCTCAGTTTCCTTTTCTTCTTCACTCAATTCCAATTTTTCTGTTTCTGCATCACTGGCTTCCTCTATCTCTATTGTCTTTTCTTTCTCAAACTTTTCAGAATCCTTTTTCTCTTCAGTTTTAACTTCAACTTTCTCCTTTTCTTTTTCTATTTCCCTTTCTGATTCTATCTCAACCTCAGCCATTGTCTCCTTTTCTTTCTCTGTTTCTTCCTTCTCTTCTTCTTCCAATTTCTCTTCCTTTTCTTTCTTTTCTTTTTCTTCCAATCTCTCTTCCTTTTCTTTCTTTTCGGCATCTCCAAATTAACTTTCCCTTTTTCTTCTCTTCTCTTCTTTTTCTCAGCTTCTTCTCCTTTTTCTTCTTTTTCTTTCTTTTCTTTTTCTTCTTCAATTCCTTTTTCTTTTTCTTCGTCTCCTTCTTCGTCTTTCAATTTCAAAGACCCACTCTCTAGCTTTGAAACATTGTGACCCTCATTTTCAATTAACCTAACTTCCAAAAATTCAAACACAGGTGTGAGCACCATGCCATAGGGTAGTTTCTTAGGGCTATTATGCATCTTATCAAAGATGGTGTGACAAAGATTGAAGGTTTCTTCTCAGTCATGTGCCACATTATGCACATCTTGACCTGATTCACATAAGTGAGTGTTGGATAAATGTAGTGCACAATCAATTCATACAACCACTTCATACTGTCGATTAGGTTTGAACATTCAATAACACCCTGTTTTTCCGCAGAACCTTTCTTCACAATTTTCCTAACAAATTCTTCCTTCTTGTATCCGCTAACCCTAGAAATATCTTTGATTTTTGTTACCCTAGACCCAGTGTTTGGCAAATTAAAAATCTTGCTCAAGTCAGCATATGACAATGCTTTAATTTCTCCTTCAAGTTTTACAAAACTTGATTCTGACCTGCTAGTTTTAAGAGAACCGTAAAACTCCTTAACCACATTCTCATAACATGGTCTGTTCAAGGATAAAAAATCCATCCATCCCTGGAACTCAAAGAGTTCCCTAAATTTGAACTCGTCCTTCCCAAAGAACTTCCAGTCTATTACTTAAGAATGCATAAGAGGGTATGGAGAAAGAACAGATTTACCTTTGCCGTGAGAACTAGTGACTTGTTTCTTTGATTTTTCTGTTTCTGCTTTTTCTTTCATCGATTCCTCAATAGATTTCTTCTGTTTCGACTCCTTCTGTTCATACTTCTTTGATAACCTTTTGAGAAGTTGAAGTTCTTGTTCCGTCAAGGAGTTTGAGGAAGAAGAGGTAGAACTCGATCCGGCCATTGTTAGGATTTTGAAGCAGAGAGCGATTTAGGGTTTTGTTGCAAGAGGGCAAGAGAGAAGACAGAGCAGTTTTTAGTAAGGAAGCAAAAACGATTTAAGTTAAGAAATAATTTTTAGGAAAGAAAGAAACACCCAAAGAAAAAATAGAAAAATAAAAAAATAAAAGCACTTTTAGGGAAATTAAAACCGGCTCAAAGAATTTAAAAAAAAATAGTACCGCCAAAACTTAAATAAAGCGAAGACATAAATACATAAAATAAAATAAAATAAATTGACTGTTTTTGAACTTTGTCTAAATATAGAATTTGATAATGACATTAGAAGGTCATATCAGAGCAATCTGCATTTCTTTTAGACAAAAACATTTTTCAGAATCACACAGAATATAATAAAAAAATATCACAGAGCAAGTCTTTCACTTTCAAATATAGAAAGCAGTTTAGAACATACTTAAAGAGTTCTAAAGTTAAGAGTTTAGAACTAACATACCGAGTTCTCTTCTAATTAAGCAGAATTGACTTTCATTCAAAGGTTTAGTAAAGATATTTGCCAATTGCTTTTCAGTAGGAATGAACTCAATCACTATATCACCATTTTGAACATGATCACATATGAAGTGATGTTTGAGTTTTATGTGCTTGGTTCTAGAATGCTGAACTACATTCTTAGAGAGATTGATGGCGCTTATGTTGTCATATTTAATTGGCACTGTTTCTAATTTCAGACCATAGTCTGCCAATTGTTGCTTAATCCATAAAACTTGTGCAACACAGCTTCCAGCAGCAATATATTCTGCTTCTGCAGTAGAAAGAGCAACTGATGTCTGTTTCTTGCTAAACCATTATACAAGGGCGCTACCTAGAAACTGGCAAGTTCCAAACGTGCTTTTTCTATATATTCTACTTCTTGCAAAATCAGAATCACTATACCCAACAAGATCAAATGTATCACCTTTAGAATACCACAGACCTAGATTAGAAGTTCTACAAAAATATCTTAGAATTCTTTTTACAGTAATTTGATAAACTTTTTCTGTGGCCTTCCACTCTTTCTATAGGACTTTTGAATCTTTTAGCAACAAGTGTTAAATCATCACTATCAAGATCAAAATAACTTTCTTGACTAGAAACTACTTTAAAAGCCAGTCCTTTCTTTTTCTTATCTTCTATAGTCAAAGAAGATTTCATCTCTTCTGAAATAAGAGCTCCTATCAGATAATCACAAGTAACGGGAGTCTCTTTGTAATTCATAACAGTTCCTATAGAATCCCATTTTTTAAGTAGAATTCTAAGGATTTTCTTAACAAGCTCATTTTCTGAAATTTCTTTTTCGAGAGTTCTCAAAGGATTAATTATATTAGTAAATCTAGAATTTAATTCAGCAATAGTTTCTCCCTCTTTCATACTGAACATTTCATATTCTCTCCAAAGGATATTAATTCTGGATTCTTTCACTCTATCTGTACCCTCATAGGTAACTCTAAGTTTTTCTCAGACTTCCGTTGCAGACTTGCTGTAATGCCCTATTTTTTCCCTGTGTTTCAATAGTAGTTTACTGGTCTGTGAATAGTACCACCGGTCTGTGAATAGTATCACCGGTCCGGGAGTCGGTATTATTTTTGGTCCGGAAAAAATACTATATATGTTTTATATTTTATTTAACATTTTGGAGCATGTATGCATGTTTATTATGGGTAGGAAGTAAGTAATGAAAATTTTTGGAGAATTTAGATAATTAGTGAATAGTGAATCATGGTGTTATAGTAATTAAGGAAATTTGAGGAATTAATTTTTATGGAGTAAATTAGAGAGTTTTGTGGAGATAAATAATATTTTGAAGGAATTTGATTGGAAAATATTTGTAGCCATTAGATTAGATTACTAGTGACTTAATCCTAGCCATCCAATATGGGAAAAAGACCAAAACACCCTTTAGTTGCTTTATTAAAGGCAACCTTCAATTATTGAGCAACCACTTTCTCCTCTTCTTCTTCTTCTCTTCAACGCCACTTTTCTCTCCTACTTCTCTTTTTTCTTCAACTTTTATTTACTAAATTCATCAAATTCACCCCATCCAACTTGATTTAAGTAATTAATCTTAAAGAGTGAAGCTAGAGAAGTGATTTTTGATGACTAATTTCAAGGAATTTGGAGATTTTCCTACTTGGGTCAAGTAAGTGATTTTATGATAATTTCAATATTTTTGGGTTTAGAGTTTTCTTTTAGCATATGCATGCTTAATCGTGCTCCAATTTCTTCTTTTATTTGTTTTATTTATTTGATTTTGAGTTTCTTCCATGTAGAGGGTGGAGAGCCTTCTAATAAAGATAAGGGCAAGACCAAAGCTTAAGGAGCTTTGATTAAGCTTTCTAAAGCTTGTTTTGAAGGTTAGTGTTCACAAACACACTTACCTTACTCAAAATTTTGATTTTGTGCCTTTATGCTATCATGTGTATATTTTGGGATTTTGTATGAAATGATTGATTTGTTGAATTTTGGTTGCAATAACATGCTCTTGGGTGATGTTTGATAAGTATTTATTATGTGGTAGACATTTCTACCTTGTATCTTTGTTGTTCATGTTCTTTTCATGGTTAAAGAAAGCTGAATTTGGGAAAAACGTGTTATGGAATGAGATTAAGGACCATTTTTTGATCCTTTCTATTTTCCATTTGTGTTTGAGTCCTTCATAGAAGTTGTAGGTCTACTTCTCAGCTTTCCAACCCATCCTCTTGTGTCCAATTTGGTGATATATACCTTAACTTATAATTGAAAAACCCAAACTGACTCTATTATGTCGGGTCACATGCATCACTGAATTGAGTGCCCATTTTGACCACTATAATGACAAGATTAGGTTCTTGTTTTCGCACCGCCCCCGAGCGACCCGAAAAACTGTCACTTTTAATTTTGATTTGGAAAGTGATCTTATTTTGAACAGTGGTGACCGCCCCCAAGCGACCCGATAAATCGGTCTTATAAAACATTTTTGAGTCGCCACCCATTATTTCGGCAATGGGACCGTTTCCAATTTTATTTTATAAAAATGACTCCATTTTAAACCCAATTTTATTAAAGGCCAAATTATCTAAAAAACTGGTCAGGCGCACCAATGCGAATCTAGGTAAGGGAATTGGGTACGCCGGCTCGTTGGAAGCCGACGCCGGGAAAAATCGGCCTCTTTTAACCTACGATTTCTAATTTATTTTAGTTAGAAAAGCCAAATTATTTATTTATTTAAACCTAACCCAAATGAATCGGACCGAGTTCTTATATGGAAAATTAATTAATCGTCCCAATCAAATCCAATTATTGCATCCATAATCATCCAAATCATCCAAACCAAAGCAGTTAAATCAAATAAATAAAAGACCCGCTTTTGCCTTATGGTTCAAGGCGGGCTACAAACCGAACCTAAAAATACATTCTACCCAAATAAAAATTTGAACCCAAAAACCGAAAGCCCAAAATCATGCATAATTACATTTTAATATTCTAAACCTAATTAAATTGCAATCTGTTCACAATTGGCCGTTTTCGGATTTATTGGAAAAATTAACTCTGGAAGCTTAGAACAGTTGCGTCACGCAACTAACAGTTGCGTCACCCAGCTGTTCCTGGATGAACAGTTGCGTGACGCAGCTGTTCTGGTATGAACAGTTGCGTGACGCAGCTGTTCTGGCCCAAGCTCATTTTCAAATGGTTTATTCAGATCATTATTTTATCTAAATATGATTCAAAAACTCGTAAAACGGCCAAATATGAACATAATACAATTTAATGAAGCTTAAATTACTAAAACCGCAAAAATAAGTAAAAAATACAAAGAATGGTAAAGAGATTACCTAATCCTCAGATTGAGGATTGTAAACGGATTGAATATCTTAACAAGTGATAGTTAAGATCTCCCAGAAGCTTTGTTTCCAAGGATTCAAGTTCTCTTTCTTTTGTCTTTTGATTTTTTCTCTCTTTTTATGATTTAATCCACCTAAAATTGATATCTAATGGCAATTTTCCTTCAGATCAACTCACAAGAGTTTCTGGAGGAGAATGTGGTCGCAGGGTGTGTTTTTTAGGGTTTTAAAATCGTTCCCCCTTGTCTCAAACGTGAGAAAAGGATCTATTTATAGAAGTAGGGCACAGAGCACAGTTGCGTGACGCAGCTTACTTGCTGTACCAGAGCTACATGTCGTTTAATACAAAAACGTCATGTAGTCTATCATAGCTACGTGACGCAGCTATGACCCAGTCAAAGACTTAACATCATCTCTCTCTCTTTTTGTGAACCCCTACCCCAAATATCATAGGCATATGAATGCATGTGACTAAGGGCAGCAATGCATGTGAGTGTGTGAGTCGCCACCTTGTTTAATTATTTTAGGGTAAACTAGGAAAAACCCTAAGTTGACTTCAATTTTAATTAACCTAATTATTAGATTAATTATCCCAATGTTAAGGCATGGTCTACGAACCCGAGGTGGATCCCGAGACTATGTCATGCTGATGAACTAACCAAACAATGAATGCTTTGCAAGGAATATGAAGCAATTGAAAATGTTTATGTGATTTCGACTTGCCGCTCGGGGTTAAATCCCAAACGTGCCTACGTACTTCCGTTTGAATGGAAGATCAAAGTCCACGTAGTTCGATAGGCCTTCTTTGAAGGGCTTTGAATAGGTATGCTTAATGCATGAGTGTGTGTATGATTTGTGCATTTTGTTTAGGCATTTTGCCAAAGACTTGATTGATTTTTAGGCATTTGATGCCAAAATGTTGATTTTAATGGCTTTTAGGCAAAAAGATTGATTTAGGCGATTGTTGCCAAAAAATTGATGTGATTTAGGCGATTGTCGCCAAAATTTGGTTTATTTGAAGGCTTTAAAGCCAAAACATTGATTTAGGCAATTTATTGCCAAAAAATTGATGATTGGGCGATTGTCGCCAAAATTGGTTCATTTAAGGCAATTTATTTGCCAGAAGTGATTAATTGAAGGCTTTTAGCCACAAAATTGTGATTTAAGCGATTTGTCCCTAAAAAAAGGATCAATCTCACTTATAGACAATTTGTTTGTCAAAAGTGATTAATTGATTTATAATGTAGGCAATTTATTGCCAAGAAAACGTGTTTAATTAAAGCTTTTTAGCCACAATTATTGATTAATTGGACTTAAGCCGGATTTGTTCAAAATAAAGGCGATTATACCATAGCTTAATTAGCTAGGTATTTTAAGCCAATATTGTCGGATTTAGGCTTTAATACCACGATTATTTATTAACCGGGCATTTAGCCTAAACTTATTTATTTGAGGCAGTTTATTTGCCTAAAGATGTCATGAATGCATTTATGCAGTTATAGAATTATTAGGAGTAGAAGAGAAGAATGTATGAAATGCTAAAATTAAATAGGCAGAGTTTAGTTCATGTACCTGATTTAATCGACGGCCACTTCTTAACTCCAGGTTAAGCTCCTCGTTAAGGGAATATTAATTAATTTAATTTTAAATGACCAAATAACAAAGCAAGAAAATAATAAAGCTAAATAAAAATGCAGAAAAGCAGTAAAGAATCGCAAGAAGCATAAGGGAGAAGGAGCGTCCGTCAACACAGACTGAGTGAGGAAAACAGAAGGCCCGGGGCTGCTTTTATAGGCAAAAACGGACTGTTTTGGCGGCCTGGTCGCCGGAGGCCGGCGGCCTGGGCCTCCTAGGCCGGTGGCCGGGGCCGGCGGCCGGAACCGCCGCGTCTGGTGGCTTTGCTAATTTAACGCTCCGGGGGCTTTTCCGAGAGCTCCGGACCTCCAAAAAATATTCCGGGACCAGTTCTGTGATCCTCGTGATTTTTCGGACGTTTCAAGTACCATATTGGCATACTTCCGGTGAACTTTCCGAATGGCCTTCGGTCCGGCCGGACTGTTTGCAGTCTAGGAAAACTGGCTCTTCGAGCCTCAAAATTTGAGTATTCACACTTTTTTTTCAATTTAAATCCTTGGATTAAAAGACTTCTAGATAGCATTAACCCTTTCATTCCACATCCTCGTATCATCATTGGATCAGGCGGGGGCACAAAAACACGCGTCAACAGTTTTAAGTTCTTCATGAAAGTTGTTGCCTTGTGTCTTGAGACTTCCCTGGTTCTAGATGGGTTTAATTTGAATGTTTGGTTCAGTAGGAATTCAATAAACATTGGACTTGGTTCTGCTGAATCAGGTCTGGTCTATTGGTCTGTGTTCCTAGCTTTTGTTTGCTATCTTGCAGATTGATCTACACTGTGGTCCCTTCATAACATTTGTATAATTTTATCTTAGCTTTCTAATAAATTGATTTCATTCAA
The DNA here is from genome assembly GCF_041381405.1 of Jatropha curcas. Lineage (NCBI taxonomy): Eukaryota > Viridiplantae > Streptophyta > Magnoliopsida > Malpighiales > Euphorbiaceae > Jatropha > Jatropha curcas. The sequence goes on from NC_143161.1 coordinate 16,561,969, forward strand.
TTTGGAGACTGATAACTCAATTTATGTCTTAAAAACTCAGCAAAGGTCAAGGTTACTTTTATGCTGGAAATTTTCAATGTTAAGTCATTTTGTTTAAGTATGAGAATTTTTATGAATTACTTAAGTTTAAATTAAGTTTTTTATTATGATTTTAAGAAGACTATGAGAAATGTTATGAAGTAAGAATTAAAAACAAGCATTTTGGGCTCTATTATACTTGGTGTGAATTTGTTGCATGATATAATTTATTATGTACGATGAGCATGCTCGCCATGTGATGCCATTATGATAATAAGCTATGATCATATGCTAGGCACGTGGGTGTCTTATGTTAGGGCGGACACGCTCTATATGTTATGAAAATGTTGGCGACTTAAGGCTATTATGAATAAGCTATGAAAACTTATCTGTTTCTTTTTCTCCTAAGTGTATGTGAGCCCTTGTCAAATATTTTTAAGGAAATGAAATAGATGAGATCACATTCTTTTACTAAACTTAGTTTACATATGTATGATATCAAATGAGTTTCTGAAGTATGATGTGGTGGGTATATATGTTAATGCATGTTAAAATTTAATGATTTTATGTATATAAATGATTTTTAAGTATGTTGTCATCACAACATTGGTTTGTTGTGTTTTATGAGCACCACTGAGTTTTATACTCAACTCATTGATTTTACCACTCGCAGGTTGGAGACTGTGCTTGCTGCTTAAAGACCTGAAGAGTAGCATCAGAGCTGAAGAGATATTTTGGTAGTTGATTATTATTTTATGTAATAAAGAATTATGACATGTATAAGTATTACATTTTTGGAGACTATATTATTTAATTTATGACTTAATCATGTTATTGTAAATTAGTTTGGTATATATATTGGGAGATAAACTTGGAACTTATTTAATGGTTAGAACATTAGAAGTTGATATGTTTAAATGAATGTATTTAATTGATGAATATTAAAATGTTATTGAGGAATTATGTAGTTATGAAATTATAGAAGTGCTATTGTATTGTTATTAGAGTTTGATGGGGGTTTGGAGTTTAAATTTGGGAGTGCTTTGTATTCATATGTTTGGCGACTTCTATTTTTAGGGGAAACTCTTGCAGTTTTTTTATAGGACTCTCCCAAATCATTTTCAAAACAAAATATTATTACTTGCTAAACTTGTGAATAATAAGCCACTTTTAATTTATAATATGATTGTATGTGATAAGTGTAAATTTTATAGTGTTTTTAATATAGTTTTTATTAGAATTTTAGTAAGTTTTTACTTCTTTAATTTAATTTTAAATCACTTTTAGTATAATTGTGTTTAAAAGCTTCCTTGGTCTTTAATCCGCTTGATCTAAGAGAAAATTGCAGAAATTTGGCGCATAAAAGAACTTTAGAATGCAAGGCACTCAGCTTCTAGCACGCCCAGCCTGTGCTGGAAGGCACGCCCGTGCTAGAAGCCAAGTAAACCAAAGGAGAGACAGAAGAGAGCACGGCCAGGGTGTGTCAACAGGCACGGCCGTGCTACAATGGGACCAGGGCGTGTCAAGCATAGCACGCCCATGGCAACTCTAGACAGACTTCAGAGAAGAGCACGCCCTGCCAGTGCTCTGTAGCACGCCTGTGCCTCAGTACTTCACTAGCCCGTGCTACCTAGCATGCCCCGTGTTTCACTAGCCAGACCTCCAAACTACAGCACGCCCAGCCCGTGCCATGAAGCACGCCCGTGCTGCCTAGACGGAACCAGCGTGAATTTAACACGCAAATCAAGCCTTTCTCACATGGGCTGACTTCAGGGAGTTTCCTAAACACACTAAACAAGACCTGGACCTATTCTTGAAGAAAAAGGAGTCCTAATCAAGAAGAAATCAAGAGCCTAAACAGTTATGATCTCCTATAAAGGATTTTGTGCTAAATAAGGATTCTATTTTCCTAAAAGGAGTCAGACTTGCCTTCAGGATCTCTATATAAAGAGAGGAACTTCTCATAGTAGGGGATCTCGTTTTTTGTGCAACACTTTACATAATTCTATTCTTCTCAAAGATTTCAAGCTTCAAATAATTGTGCTAAGATTCAAGGAAGCCATCAACATAGTTGTGATACAGTTTTTATTCTAAACTCTTCATCTTGTTTCTTTCTTTATTATTGTCTTTAAATATAATGAATGATTCAAGTATGATTGAGCTTAATTTAATTACTATGTCTAGCTAAACTTTTATACTAAGGATTTGATGTAATTTAATTCGATTCCAGCTTATAATATTAGATTTATTTTTCTTTGTTCTTGTTATAACTTATTATTGTGCTTAAGGCTTCCAGGTAGAAAAATTCCCCTGGATTGAATTATTTCAATAATCACATTCGGGAGAAGGGTTATTGATATGAACAAGGTAATAATTTACTTGAGAATAATAACTTGATGTGGAAACTATATGGTTTGACTCAAGGGGGGCTTTCATAAGTTAATAAAGTATTAAGTTGTGAATTCATAAAACAACCATAAAACCTAATGATCTGATTCATGTTTAATTTCACTATTAAGATAGGTGATTAAATTGGATTAGAATAGCTAACAATAAATCGGGAGAGCTTGTTAGTAACCTTAGGGTTGTTTTCTCCTACTTGAACAATTAAACTTGATTAATGAACTAATAGAATAAGCTGGATAGAATTAAATGAAATCAAATTCCCTAGTAGCTTAATCCCCTGATTTCTTTTCACCTAAATTTTGTGTTTGATCTCTTTTACTTTGAATTTTATTTACTTTACAGCGAATTCCTTTTATCATTGTCTAAATAATAATAGGTTAACATAATTTTGGTAATTGATAAACAATCCCTGTGGATACGATATTTTCTTACTCTATATTACTTGTTGCGATTTCGTACACTTGCGAAAACCGCTGTCAAGTTTTTGGCACCGTTGCCGGGGATTGGCGTATCAATATCAATACAAATTACCCTGTTATTAATTTAGACACTCTTTTGTTTTTATTTAATTTTCTTTTAAGTGTTGTTCCAGGTGTTTTATGCAAAGAAGATCAAGGACGACTGAACCTCTAGTCTTTGACCTAGAAATTGAAAGAACCTTTCGTAGGCACAACGCTGCAAGAAAAGCAAGAGAAATAAAACTCGAACAACAAGCAGACATGGCCAACGAAAACGAAAATAGAAACGAAAACGTAGTTGGACCACCACTTCAACATCCGGTCCGTACCTTAAGGGATTATACAACACCTAATCTGAATGGGACAACCTCAAATATTACAAGACCTAGGGTAGAAGCTAATAACTTTGAGATTAAACCGGCAATTATCCAAATGCTCTCTACCTCGATCCAATATGGAGGTTTGCCTAGTGAAGATCCTAATGCTCACATCACCAATTTTTTGGAAATTTGTGACACATTCAAACAAAATGGTGTTTCTGAAGATGCAATCAAGTTGAGGCTTTTTCCTTTTACTCTTAGGGATAAAGCTAGATCATGGTTACAATCGTGTCCCGCTGAAAGTTTTACCACATGGGATGAATTAGCTCAAAAATTCCTAGCTAAATTCTTCCCATCCTCAAAAACCACCAAGCTGCGTAATGAGATAATGACATTTGCTCATCATGATCAAGAGAGCTTGTACGAAGCTTGGGAAAGATTCAAGGACTTGCTAAGGAAGTGCCCGCATCACAGTTTGCCCAAGTGGCTACAGGTACAACTTTTTATAATGCATTATCTCCTAATATTAAAATCACTTTAGATGCAGCTGCAGGTGGATCCTTTGAAAAGAAAGGTATTGATGAAGCATATGAGTTGATAGAGGAGATGGCAAGCAACAGCCACTACCAAAACAATACCGAAAGGAGAAGAACCGCAGGAGTCTATGAAATAGACGCCATTACAGCACTCAATGCCAAGGTAGATAACATGGTAAGGAAATTGGACATGTTAACCACTAATCCTGTGAATTCGATTATGCAAGTGTGTGATAGGTGCAATGGACAACATGGAATTGGGGAATGCATCATGGACTCCTTAAATCCGCAGACTTTGGAGCAAGTGAACTATGTGATGAATCAAGGAAGAAAGAATTACCCTTATTCAAATTCATATGATAACAGGTTAAGGAATCATCCTAACCTATCTTATGGTAATCCTAACAATGCCTTGAATGCACCCCCAGGGTTCCACCCTCCAGAAAAGAAATCTCATGATGACCTCCTCACTGCCCTCTCCAAATCACACATGGAATTCATGAATGAAACTAGGGAGAACCATAAAATCCAGCAAGTTCCAATTAGGAATTTGGAGATTCAGTTAGGGCAGTTCGCAAACATGATGGCATCTCGACCTCAAGGTACGTTACCTAGCAATACTGAAAAGAATCCAAAAGAACAAGTGCAGGCTATCACCTTGAGGAGTGGCAAACAATTAGATGAACCACTGAGGAAAGAAAAGGAGGAAAAAGAACAATCAAAAGTGCCTATCATTGATTTAGAGGAAAAAGAAAAGGTAAAACCCTATGTTCCCCCTGTTCCCTTTCCACAAAGATTAAAGAAAGCACAAGATGACAAGAGCTTCCTCAAGTTTCTGGATGTGTTTAAGAAGCTTTAAATTAATATTCCTTTTGCTGAAGCTCTTGCTCAAATGCCTAGCTATGCTAAATTCCTAAAAGATATCTTGAGCAAGAAACGAAAAATTGATGATCAAGAAACAGTGATGTTAACTGAGGAGTGCAGTGCAATTATCCAAAACAAACTGCCTCCAAAGTTAAAAGATCCAGGAAGTTTTTCTATCCCTTGTAACATTGGTAATCTTGACTTTGAAAAGGCTTTGGCAGATTTAGGTGCTAGCATTAATCTTATGTCCTATGAAGTTTTTAAGATGCTAGGTATGGGAGAGCTCAAACCAACAAGGATGTCTTTGCAATTAGCAGATCGTTCAATTAAATATCCTAGAGGGATTGTAGAAGACGTGCTTGTAAAGGTAGGTACATTCATCTTTCCTGTTGATTTTGTTATTCTTGATATTGATGAAGACAGGGAAGGATCTCTAATCCTTGGAAGACCTTTTCTTGCAACTGCAAGAGCATTGATAGATGTCTATGAGGGTAAGTTGACTCTTAGAGTTGGACAGGAAGAGATTGTATTTGATGTACTTAAATCTTGTAAACTCCCTATGGATCATGGAGACTGTTTTAGAATTGACGTAGTCGATGAATGTGTGGAGACCACTTTGCATGTTGAAAATAATGCTAATGAGTCAAGCATCTTGAATGAAAAAGAAAAGGAACTTCCTAAGCATGAACTGAAACAACTTCCACCTCATTTAAAACATGCATTTCTAGGTGAGAACCATTCTTTTCCTGTTATTATTTCTTCTCACTTAACGCTTGATCAAGAGGAAAGGTTGTTGCAGGTTTTACAAAGGCACAAGAAAGCATTAGGATGGTCTATCTCAGATCTACAAGGAATAAGCCCAAGTGTGTGCATGCATAAAATCTTGATGGAAGAAAACTACAAACCTTCAATCGAGCACCAAAGGCGACTGAATCCTAACATGAAGGAGGTAGTTAAGGCTGAAATTATTAAACTCTTAGATGCCGGCATCATTTATCCAATTTCAGACAGTAATTGGGTAAGTCCTGTCCAAGTTGTTCCAAAGAAGGGAGGTATGACTGTTATTTCTAATGAAAACAATGAATTAATCCCCACAAGAACAGTCACAGGTTGGCGTGTGTGTATAGATTATAGAAAATTAAATAAAGCAACACGCAAAGATCACTTTCCCCTTCCCTTTATTGATCAAATGCTTGAAAGGCTTGCAGGATATCCTTTTTATTGTTTCTTAGATGGCTATTCAGGGTACTTCCAAATACCTATAGCCCCTGAAGACCAAGAGAAAACTACATTCACTTGTCCTTATGGCACTTTTGCCTATAGGAGAATGCCTTTTGGGCTATGCAATGCCCCTGCAACCTTTCAAAGGTGCATGATGTCCATCTTTTCTGATATGGTGGAAAAATTTATTGAAATATTCATGGATGATTTTTCTGTATTTGGTTCTTCCTTCGATGCATGCCTTCATAATTTATCTTTAGTGATGCAACGATGTGAAGATACTAACCTTGTGTTAAATTGGGAAAAATGTCACTTCATGGTTAGTGAAGGTATTGTCCTAGGGCATAAAATCTCTCAAAAGGGGATTGAAGTAGACAAGGCAAAAATTGAGGTAATTGAAAAACTACCTCCCCCTAACACAGTGAAGGGCATAAGAAGTTTTCTTGGGCATGCAGGGTTTTACAGGAGATTCATAAAGGATTTCTCAAAAATTACTAAACCTCTTTGCAATTTATTAGTTAAAGATGTACCTTTTGATTTTGACAAAGAATGCTTAGATGCTTTCAACAGGTTGAAGAAGGAGTTAATCTCAGCCCCGATCATCACTACACCAGACTGGACTTTGCCCTTTGAACTCATGTGTGATGCTAGTGATCATGCTGTAGGAGCTGTTCTTGGACAAAGAAAAGACAAGAAGTTGCATGTTATCTATTATGCAAGTCGCACATTGAATGATGCACAATTAAATTATGCAACTACGGAAAAAGAACTGCTAGCTATTGTTTTTGCTTTTGACAAATTCAGGGCATATCTAATTGGAGCTAAAACAATAGTCTACACAGATCACTCCGCCATCAAATACTTGCTGGAAAAGAAAGATGCAAAGCCAAGACTCATTCGTTGGGTACTTCTATTGCAAGAGTTTGACCTAGAAATTCGCGACAAAAAGGGGACCGAGAACCTCGTTGCTGACCATCTTTCCAGGCTTGAATTGGGGGAAGAAGACACAAGCGAGCTACAAATCAATGAAAGCTTTCCTCATGAGCAACTTCTTCTAGTGGCAAATGCTCAAACCCCCTGGTACGCTGACATTGTTAATTATCTTGTTTGCAAAATTCCTCCTCCCAATTTTTCTTACCAACAAAGAAAAAATTTTTTTCATGATATCAAATTCTACTATTGGGAGGAGCCATTTTTGTTCAAGTATTGTAGTGATCAGCTCTTCAGGAGATGTATACCGGAAACTGAAATAGAAAGTGTCCTTAAATTCTGCCATTCAATGGAATGTGGAGGCCACTTTCGAGCAAACAAGACAGCTGCGCGTATACTAGAAAGTGGTTTGTATTGGCCTAATCTTTTTAAAGATGCTTATAACTATGTTCGTCTTTGTGATCATTGTCAAAGGTTAGGTAACATTTCGAAGAGACATGAAATGCCCCTGAACAACATCCTTGAAGTCGAAATCTTCGATGTATGGGGTCTGGACTTTATGGGACCTTTTCCACCATCATATTCAAATCAATACATTCTAGTGGCGGTGGATTATGTGTCAAAGTGGGCAGAAGCTGTTGCTCTTCCAAATAACGATGCCAAAAGTGTGATGAGCTTCATCAAGAAAAACATTTTTACAAGGCATGGAACTCCCAGGGCGATAATCACGGACGGAGGTAAGCATTTTTGTAATAGATATTTAGACTCCCTTCTTGCAAAATATGGTGTCACTCATCGTGTAGGTACTCCATATCATCCTCAAACCAGTGGACAAGTAGAGGTCACTAACAGAGAAATCAAAAAGATCCTCGAAACCACTGTTGGACAATCGAGAAAGGATTGGTCCAAAAAGCTAGACGATGCTCTATGGGCCTACAGAACGGCATTCAAAACGCCTATAGGTATGTCTCCATATCGCATGGTGTATGGTAAGGCTTGTCATCTTCCTGTAGAGTTAGAACATAAGGCGTTTTGGGTCATTCAATTTTTTAACTTTAATGCAAAGGAGGTTGGTCAAAAGCGATTGCTACAGCTAAACATGATGGATGAAATGCGCCTTCACGCTTATGAAAATGCCAAAATATACAAAGATCGCACTAAACAATGGCATGATAAGCGCATTATCATGAGGGATCTAAAGGTAGGCCAGCAGGTGTTGCTCTATAACTCTAGACTTCGGTTATTTCCTGGTAAGTTGCGCTCTAGGTGGTCTGGACCATTCACAATCAAGGAAATCTTTCCTCATGGCGCGATTGAAATAGTGGATGGTAAGTCGAATCGAAGTTTCAAGGTAAATGCTCAACGTTTGAGAAGCTATTATAATGAAACCTTTGAACCCATCAAGACTACAATTGGTCTTGCTTAGCCTAAATTAAGATAAGTGCGTCGAACTTAACGACGTTAAACAAAAGTGCTCATGGGAGACAACCCATCTATTTTTATTAAATTTTCGTCCATTTATTTATTTTTATTCCCTATTTTATTTGTCAAAATCCCAAATTTTCTCCATAAGTGTTCTTTTGTTTAGTTAAGAGTTTTTGTAGGAAAAAGTGGAAATCCAGAACCAAGCACGCCCTAGCCGTGCTAAGTGGCACGCCCAAGTCGCGCTATGAAGCATGTCTCAACAAAGAAAAACGCCCAAGTCGCGAGCGCGACATTCACAAGCGCGAGCGCGACAATTAGAAAAGAGAGTCAGAAGATTTGCAAGAAAAACTCGCGAGCGCACCTCCCATATGCACGGGCGCGAGCTGAAGTCACGAGCGCGACATTCATATACGCGGGAGCGAGCTGAAGTCGCGAGCGCGACATTCATATGCGCGGGCGCGACAAGCAGATCTGAGTGTCAGAAGCAATTGGACCAGAAGACGCGAGAAGACGCGAGCGCGATATTCATATGCGTGGGCGCGAGAAAGCACCTTTGAGAGGCAGAAAGTTTGCCAGCAAAATACGCGAGCGCAACTTTCATATGCGCGAGCGCGAAAAGAACTTGAGAGGCAGGGACAAGCACGCCCAAGGCGTGCCAGATAGCACTCCCGTGCTATCACCAGGCACTTTTCAAAACGAGAGGCAGAGAAGAGCACGCCCAAGCCGTGCTATGTAGCACGCCCGTGCCAGGTACGCCACTTTTGTTGTTTTGCAGGTCAGAGGGGAGCACGCCCAGGCCGTGCTCATCAGCACGGCCGTGCCACGATCAGACCAACTCATTTATTGGCGCCCCTATTTAAAGAGCACGCCTCCAAACCTTCTCTTTTCCATCTAGCACGCCCTAGTCGTCAACTCCTTTCTCTCAAACTTTCTCTTTTCTTCTCCCTTTTCTCTCAAATCAAACACTCTCCACCCAAAATTTTCACATAATCAACTCCAACAATGCCTCCTAGATACAAACGTAGCAGACCCGCATCATCCGTTGCTGCTCGGAAGCGTTCGACTACGCGATCCTCCACGGCTCCTCAACCTCCTTCACCTCCTGAAATTCCATTCGAATTTGCCTCATCCGATCAACAAGAAAGGTACACAAAATTATCTCTTCGGCCTATTTTACCGAATAGATTTATCGATGAGGCTGCCTTAGCGTAAGTGGGTCTTAGGGATATTGTGTTAGACCCTCTTAAGAAAATAGGATGGGGGAAATTTCTTGATATGAAGGACTTAGTTTATGCCCCTCTAATTCTAGAATTTCTGAGTTCCTATCACGCTTTTATTCCATTACCGCCTAATTCACCACCAAGCAGGGTTAACTTTAGGCTTCTGAGTCAAGACTTTGAATTAACTGTGAATGAAATTAGCCACATTTTTGGGTTTCCTACAGACAATAGCCAGATACAAATATCTAAGGATTTTAGTGCACGAAATACTTGGCAAAATTTGACAGGTGAAGTGAATTATAATCCTAGATATTCTAAAGCATCCAAATTAAAAAAACCTTCTTTGCGCTACATTCACAAATTCTTATCTAATTCCATTTTTGGAAGGAGTGAAAGCGATGGGGTGCTAAGTTTGAACGAATTATATTTTCTGTGGGCTATTGAGAATGGAGTTTTATTGAATGTTGGTTATTGGCTCTGCCAAAAATTTGGAAAGGTGGCTGGAGCCGACAAAGGGGCCATAATGGTGGGATGTTTTGTAACCCGGATTGCTAGATACTTACAGGTTTGGAACCCGGCTAGGCCAATTTATGATTGTGTAGGAGGAGGGCGTGGTACTAGACTGGACCTAGATGTTATGATACATATGAAACTGATTGAAAAAGTCGGGGATACATATCAAGTAGTGGGCGCCCCAGAAGCTAATCCTGATGATACAGGAGCAGAAGCAGCCGGTGGAGCTAACATGGAAGAGGATAATCCTCCTCCTTTTCCTTCTTCTTTTGGTGCAGGTACTTCCGGTGTCGGTCCATTGTTCCAAGGCACAGCCAACATGTCGAACGATGAAGTCCTTGCAAGAATGATGTCTCGGATGGACCTCTTTGACACGCGCCTTAAATGTATGGAAACGATGATCGCAGACCGTTTCCAGTCCATCGAGATTATGAACGGCAGTCTTGATTCTCGGATGGACACCATGCAAGGCCAACTCCAGACCATCCTCCAGCTTCTGCAGCCACCTCCACCACCAGAGAATTGACGGATTTCTCACTTTTCTTTGTTTTATTTTTGTTTATTTGTTCTAATACATTGTCTTGGTTGCTTTCACTTTAGTCTATTTGTTATTTGAATTTTTATAACTTTTTAGTAGTTTGTTTTGTTCTTAATGTTTAGTTGCTCTTTTAGCTAAGACTCTTCCCACACCCGTTCTATTGTATTGTTCAATACAATGTTGGTAAGATTTCTTCTTCTCTCTTACTGCTTTCCTTCTAGTAATGCAATAAGTTTGGGGAATTTATGCACATTGGGGACAATGTGATTGATTGAATTGGGGGAAGGGAATTTTGGCAAAAATTTTTGTTTTTGTTTAACATTTTTGGAATGATTCAAGTAAGCTTGAAAGTTCTCATGTCTAGTAATGAGTGTTAAATATAGTCGATTCTAAATTCTAGCATATTTAAGTTTTGAATTTGAAATTTTGACTCAATCATGTCATTGATCTAAACTATTTGTTTCTAGACTTTTAAAACACTGATTTTTATGAAAGTTATGATATAAAGGTGTGTTTTACTCTAAAGTATTTTAAACCTTGGCATTCCTAGAACAAAAATTAGAACTTCCTTCGAGGCGAGAAATTTAAATGTTTACATCTTGAAAGAGATGATTTAGGCAATTTTTGTTGACACCTATATAGCCTAAACTACCTAAACAAAAATATATGACCTTTGAAACCCACTTTGAAGCTTTAAATCGTACAATTTTCTTTTTCACCATAAATAAACCAGGCCATTAAAGCCAAATTCAAATCTCTTACCCTAAGTACAAAGGATTGTATGATTAAAAGATTCGACTTTTAATTAGAATATAGCAATAAAGAGGGAGAATTAATCAATCAATACAAGCAAATAAAGAAAAGAGGAAAGAATCAAGAAAGAGGCACATGCAAAGCAATCAAAAGAATGCAAGAAGAATGGTAAAGCAAGTAAGAATAGTGCCAAAATATTAAGAAAAGACCTTGCACAAGATGCCTCTAGCTAGTAAGAAAGCTTCAAAACCAACACTCCCTAGAACTACTAAAAGTTTAATTAAAATAGAATCTTGAATATTATACATTCTTTTGTACTCTTTGACTACCCTTTTATCCTTTCTTTTGATTAAGCAAAATTTGCACCAAGAAAGCCCCATTACAACCCAAAATAAAGACCTTTTGATCTTTTAATTGTATGCATTTAAATCGTGGAGAAAGAATGACTAATTCTGCATATGGGAATGCCACTGTTGCACTATCAATTGTCTTATTTTTGAAAGGTTGAAAATTCTTTAGATAATTCATGTCCTATTTATCATAAATTGAATAAATATTAGTGTTGACAATCTCTTTAAACTTGTGTTTTACTCAATGAATGTGTTTTATTCAAAAATAAAAGTCAAACTTAAGTATGATTAGCATGGAGAACGATTGAGTTTATTCACTTGTTTACTAATCATGATATCATGAAAGATTATGGAAATCATCTCCAACCATGTTAAACTAGTGTCGTCAAATTATTTTTCCTTTAGTTTTGTTGCTTGAGGACAAGCAATGGTTTAAGTTTGGGGAATTTTGATAAGTGTAAATTTTATAGTGTTTTTAATATAGTTTTTATTAGAATTTTAGTAAGTTTTTACTTCTTTAATTTAATTTTAAATCACTTTTAGTATAATTGTGTTTAAAAGCTTCCTTGATCTTTAATCCGCTTGATCTAAGAGAAAATTGCAGAAATTTGGCGCAGAAAAGAACTTTAGAATGCAAGGCACTCAGCTTCTAGCACGCCCAGCCCGTGCTGGAAGGCACGCCCGTGCTAGAAGCCAAGTAAACCAAAGGAGAGACAGAAGAGAGCACGACCAGGGTGTGTCAAAAGGCACGGCCGTGCTACAATGGGACCAAGGCGTGTCAAGCATAGCACGCCCATGGCAACTCTAGACAGACTTCCAGAGAAGAGCACGCCCTGCCTGTGCTCTGTAGCACGCCCGTGCCTCAGTACTTCACTAGCCCGTGCTACCTAGCACGCCCCGTGTTTCACTAGCCAGACCTCCAGACTACAGCACGCCCAGACCGTGCCATGAAGCATGCCCGGGCTGCCCAGGCAGAACCAGCGTGAATTTAACATGCAAATCAAGCCTTTCTCACATGGGCCGACTTCAGGGAGTTTCCTAAACACACTAAACAAGACCTGGACCTATTCTTGAAGAAAAAGGAGTCCTAATCAAGAAGAAATCAAGAGCCTAAACAGTTATGATCTCCTATAAAGGATTTTGTGCTAAATAAGGATTCTATTTTCCTAAAAGGAGTCAGACTTGCCTTTAGGATCTCTATATAAAGGGAGGAACTTCTCATAGTAGGGGATCTCGTTTTTTGTGCAACACTTTACATAATTCTCTTCTTCTCAAAGATTTCAAGCTTCAAATAATTGTGCTAAGATTCAAGGAAGCCATCAACATAGTTGTGATACAGTTTTTATTCTAAACTCTTCATCTTGTTTCTTTCTTTATTATTGTCTTTAAATATAATGAATGATTCAAGTATGATTGAGCTTAATTTAATTACTATGTCTAGCTAAACTATTATACCATATCAATAATATTAGATTTATTTTTCTTTGTTCTTGTTATAACTTATTATTGTGCTTAAGGCTTCCAGGCAGAAAAATTCCCCTGGATTGAATTATTTCAATAATCACATTCGGGAGAAGGGTTATTGATATGAACAAGGTAATAATTTACTTGAGAATAATAACTTGATGTGGAAACTATATGGTTTGACTCAAGGGGGGCTTTCATAAGTTAATAAAGTATTAAGTTGTGAATTCATAAAACAACCATAAAACCTAATGATCTGATTCATGTTTAATTTCACTATTAAGATAGGTGATTAAATTGGATTAGAATAGCTAACAATAAATCGGGAGAGCTTGTTAGTAACCTTAGGGTTGTTTTCTCCTACTTGAACAATTAAACTTGATTAATGAACTAATAGAATAAGCTGGATAGAATTAAATGAAATCAAATTCCCTAGTAGCTTAATCCCCTGATTTCTTTTCACCTAAATTTTGTGTTTGATCTCTTTTACTTTGAATTTTATTTACTTTACAGCGAATTCCTTTTATCATCGTCTAAATAATAATAGGTTAACATAATTTTGGTAATTGATAAACAATCCCTGTGGATACGATATTTTCTTACTCTATATTACTTGTTGCGATTTTGTACACTTGCGAAAATCGCTGTCAGTATGATTGTATGATTTATATGTAGGTTAGGACGGTGGCTCCGGCACTAAATGTGGCATCTACCGTCGGGTCTCTCGGGATTGGGCGATGGGTGTTACACTTGCATCTAGAGATTTTGTTGTATTCTGCTGGATCTAATGCACAGTGAAGAATATTAATAGCTTTTGCGTTTATAGAAATATTATTCTAGTTAGCATCAGTATATTCTTCTTCTGATTTTCTAACTCTCTCATTTTCTACAATTTTCATAGGAATGCGAGGACCAGTAATGACATTCCTCCAGCAGTTTATATCAACTGATTTTATGAAATTTTCCATTCTGGTTTTCCAATAAGAGTAATTAGAACCATTGAACAAAGGAGGTCTAGAAACAGATTGACCTTCTAAAGAAGTAAGAGGAAGTGGGGTTGCCATAGGATCTTATATCTTAAGTTGTTAAGCTTTGGTAAGTCAAGAGTCAAGGCTCTGATACCAGATTGTAGGTCCCGTATGTGTATGGCACAATCCAAGAGGGGGGAAGAATTGGGTTTTCAAAAAATAAAAATTTAACTTTTAAAATCAAACTTAGAATTCTGTAGCAGCGGAAAAGTAATGCACTTGTGAGAATAAGTTATTGATTAGAACTTCCTCACAATGCCCTTATGCAGAAAATAGAAAGATTTTGCAAAGTACAGTTATTGATTAGAACTGCTTCACAATTTCTTATGCAATATCAAAACTACTTTATGAAGGAAAGCTATTATGTTTAGAACTACCTCATAAAGTTTAGATAAATATAAAAGACTCTGTGAGAGACAGTCATTGAAATCTGAACTGCTTCACAAAGCTTCAATCAAGATTAGAAAACTGATTAGAAACCCAAGTAGTGAAATATACTGAAAATAGAAGAGCAATTTAGAACTTGGTATATTCACTAAGCAGAAGTCCAGAGTCCCTAATGCTCAGAAAAGATAAAGCTTATTCCCATTTAGAACATCAAAACCTTTAACAAGTTTAGCATTTCTAAAATATAAATAGAAGTGTGCGTAAAATAGTATCAAGCAGAACATCAGAAAATAAAAAGATCAACACAGTGATTTATAGTGGTTCGGCACTAACTCGCCTACATCCACTCCCTAAGACTCATCTTAAGATCCTCAACTATGTTATCTCTTTTCAAGTGTCAGAGACAAACCAACAGTATAAGGCAATAGATCAACTCTTAGATCTACCCTTTGTCCCACTAGATTTCCCAAAGGTTCTAGTTAACCTCAACCCTTTCTATTTTTGGTAGAGAACAGAAACTCAATTCAAGACATTAGAATCTCTCTCACGGAGAAGGTCGCTTGATAACCTATTTCACAATAGCTTTTCACCTAAGCTATTACACAAAAGTTTATCAATAAAAACCTATCTACTAAAGATTATACAATCTAAATAGACAGACAGAAATGCAAATATAAGCACAGGAAAATAGTTTTTAAGATTAGAAAATCGTTTTAGAAATCAGAACTATTTTTCAAAGAAGTTGTTATAAAATTTCTTTTCTGTTATAAAATTTCTTTTCTTTATTTAAAGATAAAGCGTAAAGTATTAAGATGAAAAGAAATAAGGGGGTTGTTTTCGCCCCCCGATCGAGAATCCCTTAAAAAACCCTGGAAAAGGACCTCGGAAAACGTCTTTCAATTTTATTCGTTGTTTATTTTGGAAAAAGGTGATAAAAATCTTTTTGGATACGCGATGCCGATAAATCGGTCTTATAAATTATTTTTGAGTCGCCACCCATTTTTTCGGCAATGGGATCGTTTTTATTTTATTAAATGACTCCATTAAACCCATTTTTTATTCAAGGCCAAATTATTTAGAAAAACTGGTCAGGCAAACCAAAGAGGTTCTGGGTAAGGGAATTGGGTAAGTCGGTCCGTTGGAAACCGACGCCCGGAAAACCGGCCTCTTTTTAACCTACGATTTCTAATTGATTTTATTTTAGAAAAGCCAATTATTTAAGTAAACCCAACCCGAATAGATCGAACCGAGTTCCTATGTGGAAAATTATTTAACCGTCCCAAATAAATTCATTCATTGCATTCATCATAAATTAATCATCACATCCACCATTCATCCATAATACATATTAAATAAAATTAAAAGACCCGCTCTTGCCTTATGGTTAAAGGCGGGCCACAAACCGAGTTTAATAATATAATCAATAATAAACAATAAATAACAAATCCTAAAATCTCATAATCACAAATAATTAATTGGTTTGGTTTGATTAAAACACAATTTGCCCATTATTGATTATTTTCCGGATCAAGATCAAAAATCCACTTAATGACATGAAATTAAAATGAGATAAACAAAATATTCTGAAATTTAAAGGCAGTCGCGTCACGCATCTGTCCTATGAAGAACAGTCGCGTGACGGAACTCTTGTCATTTATCCTGGAACTTGGAACAGTTGCGTCACGCGGGTGTTCTATGAAGAACAGTCGCGTGACGGAACTTTTATTATTGTCCTGGAAATTGGAATAGTTGCGTCACGCAGCTGTTCTATGAAGAACAGTCGCGTGACGGAACTCCTAGCTATGTGACGGAACTGTTCGTGACTTATTTAAAATTCTCAGTTGTTTTGATTATTTATTCAAAGCATTATATTAAATACAAATATGAAGACAAAACAGAAACTGAGTACACGAACAGCTGCGTCACGCAGGTGGTCCTGTCCAGATCAAGGGCTTTTGGACATGAGCAGTCGTGTCATGCAGGTAATAGCTGCGTGATGCGGCTGCTCTGGTCCGCGACTACCTTTCAAACTACTCTTTTTACGTGTTCTTTTGGTCAAAAATAGTTAAACTTAACTCAGAAAAGTCCAACAATGGGCAAAATCACGTCTGATCAATAACAAACCAACTAAATACTATGAAAATAAGATTTTTAAGAAGTAAAAGACTAGAAATGAAAGAGAAAAGTTGAAATAGTTACCTAGTCCTCAGATTTGAGGATTGCATGCACTTGGATTGGCTCAGAGACAATGCTTCACGACCCCAGAAGTGTGGTCACTAAGTTCTTTCACAAAATAAATCGTTTTCTTTTTTTTTTTCTTTCTTTCCTCTCTTTTCCTCTTCTTATCTTTTTTGTACTTTTTGATTTTAAATCTAAATATCTATGACTTGATCTTCCTCAAGTTTACTCACTTGAGTTCTTGAGGAAGAACTCTAGCTGTTAATCGAAAAACTTAAACTCAGAACATTATATTTCTTAGAGAAAATGAGAGAAAAGTGTCCAAAAGTCCCCATTTTTAGTGTAAAATGTTGTATTTATATGGCTAGGGCAACAAAACATAGTCGCGTCACGCAGGTAGAAGCTGCGTGACGCACCCGTAAGCTGCGTGACGCAGCTTACTTTTCGTACAGTTGCCGCATATCCATACAAACAGTGCAGGCCGTTGTACGGGCATACGCCAGAGGTGTCAGCCCTGTTAGAGCTGCGTGACGCGACTAAGAGTGCCGTCACGCAGGTAATAGCTACATGACGCAACCCTAACGCGGGTCAGACTCCTTTGGGCTGGTTTGATTCAATTTTTTGGTTTAAACACTTCTGGTTGATCGTGATGCCTTATCTCTTATCCTCATATCATCATTGGGTTAGGTGGGGGCATAAAATTACGCGTCAACAGTTTGCCCCCCCACTTTATCATTAATTGTATAAACGATTAATGTTAAAGTGGTCCATTGACGCGCCTTCTATCTGGCAATCACTCCCGAAGCTTGGTTTGATCGGCTTGGAAAGATGCTGAATTAATCATCTGGACACCTTCTCAGCTCAGTTTGATCGGCTTTGTCCGCTTCCGTCAAATATGTGAAAGAATTCAAAGCTCGGTTTGATTGGCTTTGAAAACACCTCCGAGGCTCAGTTCGATCAGCCTGAAGGGTTTGAATATTTGGTCACCTTCTCAGCTCGGTTTGATCGGCTTTGTCGGCTCCCGTTGAATCTGAAGAGACATCCTCGAGGCTTGGTTTGATCGGCCTGAAAGACGTTGATCTGATGATGTGAACCCCTCCCCTGACAACATAGGCATATAATGCATATGACTAAAGGGCAGAAATGCACGTGAATGTATGAGTCGCCACCTTGTTTAATTATTTTAGGGTAAACTAGGAAAAAACCCTCAGTTAACTCCAATTTTAATTAACCTAATTACTAGATTAATTATCCCAATGTTTAAGGCATGGTTTGCGAACCCGAGGTGGATCCTGAGACCATGTCATGCTGATGAACTAACCTATGAATGAATGCTTTGCAAGGAAGATGATGTAATTGGACCAATGAAAATGTTTATGTGATTTCGACTTGCCGCTCGGGGTTAAATCCCAAATGTGCCTACGTACTTCCGTTTGAATGGAAGATCAAAGTCAACGTAGTTCGATAGGCCTTTTTAAAAGGGCTTTGAATGGGTATGCTTAATGCATGAGTGTGTGTATGCTTTGTGCATTTTGTTTAGGCATTTTGCCAGAAAATTGATTTGATATTTTAGGCATTTGTTGCCAAAAGTGTGGATTTTAAGGCTTTAGCCAAAAAGATTGATTCAGGCAATTTATTGCCAAAAATGTTGATTGGGCGATTGTCGCCAAAATGATTAATTTTAAGGCTTTTAGCCAAAAAGATTGATTCAGGCAATTTATTGCCAAAAATGTTGATTGGGCGATTGTTGCCAAAATGATTGATTTAGGCAATTTGTTGCCTGGAAATTGATTGATTGGGCGTTTGTCGCCAAAAGGATTGATTTAAGGCTTTAAAGCCAAAAGATTGATTAATTTTAAGGCATTTTGCCAAAGTTTTTGATTTAAGCGATTTGTCGCTAAAAGTGGTTAATCTAATTTATAGGCAATTTATTTGCCAAAAATTGATTAAACCGTAGGCAATTTGTTGCCAGAACGGTTGATTAAACTGTAGGCAATTTGTTGCCAAAAACGTGATTGATTAAGGCTTTTAGCCACAATTATTGATTAATTGGACTTTTAGCCGAACTTGTTCGAAATAAAGGCAATTGAACCGTAGTTATTAATTAACTAGGCTCTGTAGCCAATATTGTCGAATTTAGGCTTTAATACCACGATTATTGATTAACCGGGCATTTTAGCCTGAACTTAATTAATTGAGGCAATTTATTTGCCAAAATGATGACGTGAATGCATTTATGCAGTTGTAGAATTTAGGAGTAGAAGAGAAATATGCATGAAGTGCTAAAAATTAAATAGACAGGGTTTCGTTATTACCTGAATCAGTCGTCGACCACTTCTTAGCTCCAGATTAAGCTCCTCGTTAGGGGAATATTAATTAATTCAAATTAAGTGACCAATTAACAAGGCAAGAAAGCAATAAAGCTAAACTAAAATGCAGAAAAGCAGTAAAGAATCGCAAGGAGCGTAGGGGAGAAGGAGCGTCCGTCAACATAGACTGAGTGCCTCAAACTGAGTGCCGGGGACAATATTTATAGGCAAAAACGGACTATTTCGGCGGGTTGGTCCGCCGTGTCCGGCCCGCCGGATCCGGCTGCCGGAGCCGCCGTGGGCGGCGGCCCGAGCCGCCGGGTCCGGCGACCCGAGCCACCGGGGCCGGTGGGTTTGCTACTTTCTCATTTCAGAGGCTTTTCCGGGAGTTCCGAACCTCCAAAAAATATTCCGGGACCAGTTCCGTGATCCTCGTAATTTTCCGGACGTTTCAAGTACCAGATTGGCATACTTCCGGTGAACTTCCAAAATGACCTCTGGTCTGGCCGGACTGTTTGCAGTCCGGGAAAACTGGCTTTTTGAGCCTCAAAATTTGAGTATTCACAGATGAAAAAGTCTTCAAAGCTCGATTTGATCGGCTTGAAGGACTTTGATCTGGCCACCTACTCAGCTCGGTTTGATCGGCTCTGTCGGCTCCAGTCGGTTTTAGAAAAGGCATCCTTGAGGCTCGGTTTGATCGGCCCGAAAGATGTCGGTTTTACCCTGTCAACTTCGTAATTCATCATCATTGGCTAGGGAAGAGATTTCAAACAGCTTCGTAATACATCATCACTGTTCGGTAAAAGGATTGACTCAATCGCCTTCGCAACGCACCATCACCGGTTGGCCTGAAAAATTGTTCACAAGAAAAAGAGCAATATTCGTGTACAAACAGATCTTGCCTTCTGTTAGAAAAATATTGAAACATCACATGTTCCCATGTATTAATTATGAAAGCAGATTCACATTAAGGCAAAAGGTTATACTTTTGCCCCCAGTCCGGAATTCCGGCCTAGGACCAAAAATATCCTTTTTTTTTTAGGCATATTTTGATCATTCTGCAAAAAATTTTAGCAAAAATTTCGGCATAAAAGATTTAACAAAAATTTGTTATCTGCATTTTCAAGTATACCTTTATGATATAGTGTTTAAAAGAAAACTTACCTGAGGGTAATCTGGGCAATTTGATGCTCCTGCCCCCTGTGTGGTGAGTAGACAAAATTGATGAAGTGTACGAGCCACACATCGACGTCAAATTGTTGAAGTGGACCGTCGTGGGCTTTAAAATGGGCCGCATGGGCCTGTTGGGCTCGAAAAGAGATAACGGGCCCATTGCTTTGGACTTGGAGAAGTGGGCTTGGGCCCAACTATTTACTATAAGTAACTTCTTTCTTAATTGATTCATTTTCACTTATTCACAAACCCTAAGCAATTGGAAACTCTTTGAACTTTTCAACTGAAAGTGATGTCTCAAATCTTAGAAATCCCCGCTTCTGCCTATACTCCGGAGATAGAGACCCTCGGGGCGCTACCGGATATTCCTACCTTCGACTGCGAGCCGGTGCCGGTGAGCCGGAACCCACTGACTCCAGGGACGCGACCGTTGCAGCTCCTTCCGTCGCCGGGTACTGAGTTCCCGGTCAGATATGAGACGAGTCGGATGCGCGACTTTCAATCTGAGGTAAGTAAAAATTTCTCATTTTTTACCGCTTTTGATCCATAACTGTAGTATATGGTTGAATTTTGTAGTCTGTGCGTGCGTCAACAATCATGTCATGCAAGTAGGAGTTGGGTGGCGTGGCTGCTCCTATGTGAACAGTTGCGTGACGCAACTGTTCTTGTGTGAACAGTTGCGTGACGTAATTGTTTGAGGCGCCAGAAAACCCTAGCTTGCCTTGAACTTTAGAATTGACCCCTTTTCATTGTGTTAGAACTTGATTTATTGATGCTTGCTTGTTGGTACATCTAGGCGACTTGATTTTACCCTGAGAATTGCATGAGAACAACACAAACATAGTGAAATTAGGCATAAATTAAATTCTGCGTACCTTCGACAGTTGCGTCACGCAGCTGTTCTTTGGAAGAACAGTTGCGTGACGCGACTGTTCGTCGACGAGACAGAGCCTCGAGCAGTTGCGTGACGCAACTGTCGAGATGCGTGGCGCATCTGTGTAGTTGCATGGTGCATCTGTTCTTAGGGTAATAAACTTCAAATAGTTGCGTGACGCAGTTGTGGAGTGGCGTGGCGCGGGCGCTGAGGTGCGCGACACAGCTGTGCTTCAAGGTGCGCAACTTGGGCAAAGTTGCGTGACGCAACTTTGTAGACGCGTGACGTGGCTTTGTAGTTGCGTGACGCAGCTACGGTTCAAACCGAGATTTGGATTTTTATTTTTCCTGTCATAGAAGAAAATGAATAATTGTTAGTACTATATTTATTGAAATTGGAAATTTTTCTTACAGGTTAATCTAGGCAAGGCCCGCTCGGGTGGATCAGCCACTGATGCCTCCGCCTTCTGGGACTTGCTGGACCCGCCTATGCAAGCTCGGGTCGTCGCTGCAGGCTTCGGGGATTACTCTGCAGGAATACGCTGCACACAGCCCCGTTTCCCGCCCGCTATGCGATATGCATTGATGGAGCGGTGGAACGATTGCACGCACACCTTCGTGTTAGGGTTCGGCGAGATGACCCTCACGCCCGTAGACTATGCTGCCATCACCGGCCTTCGCTTCACTGGTCCGGCTCCCCCACTGGATGCTCGGTACTAGACGGCTAGTCCGCTCTCTACTTGGTGTCACCACACAGACCCGGTACACCGTGCAGGGATGCGTGTCTTATGAGATGGTCTTCCGGTTCTGGGCCGAGAGGATCAGGACCAGACTGGTTGCTTGGAGGGAGTTGCCGGTGGAGGCCCGACCTGCTGCTCCTGCATACACTTGGGAGGAGAGGGACCAGGCTGCTCGATCCTTCCTCTTCTACATTATATCATCCCAGCTGCTATGCACCTTCCAGAATAAGGGAGACCCGGCGGTGCTGGCATGTTTGAGGGATTTGAGCCAGGTCGGGTCCTTTGACTGGGCCACGCTAGCTTTGGCTCATCTCTATCACGGTCTGGATGTCTGGACCCGTGGTAGCGGTGAGTCAAACTGGCTGTTCATCCGGCCTCTGGAGGTAACATTCTTTCACTCTTCAGCTTCTTCTTTGTCATTCTCAACTGCTCAACCAGCTGATACCATTTCTTTCTCTGTTGCCGGTATGGTCATACGAGTACCGTATCTACCCAGGGGGTCCGAGCAATGACTCTCCTGCCTAGTCTAAGAGGATTCCTCGTTATCTGGCCCATTGCCATCACACTTATGCCAGTGGTGAGGATCCTGAGTACTGGAGGAGCTTCCTTAACGACTGGGAGCTGTCCGATGTAAGTACAAAAAGAACCTCTGAACATTTAGCTTAGCTTTTTCCTCTCTTTCTTTTTGAATGCACCCCAATCACTGATTTCTTATTCTTTTGTAGCTATTCCTGATCCATGGGATTGCGAGGCTTGGAGTACCTATTCGGGCCGGGAGGTGGCTGAGTTGCACACTCGGTCGAGGCTGCTGATGCGTGGGTACTGGGTTGATCGGTACTTCCTCGGAGAGAGGGTCTACGACACTCCGGTAGCTCCAGCACAGTGGAGGGTGCCTCATGCCCGTCCTCAGCACATGTGTCTCCTAGAGGGTTTGACCCGGGAGGATCTGGAGGTGGAGTACAGGGGCTTCTCGGTGAACGATTTTCTGTCCGTCGGTGATTTCCCCTCTTACTTCGCCTCTCGGATGCAGGCGCGGCTTCCCAAGATTCTCGAGTATACTCAGGTGACTTTTCTGATCTTCGGTCTTATTTACTTTCATTATTATTTTCACTGTTTCAGATCACTGATACCATTGCTTTCTCTGTAACTTAATGTAGGAGCGGAAGACGCATAAGACTGTGGCTCACTACAGGGCGGAGGCAGCGGCTGAGGCGGGTGCTGCGGCTGCTCCGGCTGGACTGGCCGGTGTAGTATTGGGTGACGTCTCATTCCCACCGGACATGGACGTGGTGCTGGATCCTGGTCTAGGCTTGGGATCGGGCATTTTCATTCCTGCTGATCTTCGGCAGGCTCCTCCTCCGGTGCAGCTGGACCCTGAGCATACTACACATGTAAGTCATAAACCAAATTTACAAAGTTAAGAGTACTTTACCTGAATAGCCTTTTAATGGATTTTTCTTGTTTGCAAGTGCCGGCCCAGAGGTACCAGGAGATTTGCTAGCGATTCGGGTTTGCCCGATCCTACATCGGTCGGCTCTACTCTGATGTACATGAGCGGGTAAGTACAGCCTTCTTGTGTCTTATCCTTCTTCCTTATTATTATTTTTATCTTTCCTTACACATCTTTGTTCTACAGGACCTGGAAATCGGTAGGCTGCGAAGGCATCAGTCTCGTCAGTCTAGTGCTGTGAGCCAACTCCAGGCGGAGGTAGAGCGGCTTCAGACGAGGCTGGAGGTTGAGGGCATCCCGCTCGAGAGGATGAGGACGGCTCTTCTTCCGATGATGCACCACTGTCTCCACCCCCTCAGGCTGCTGTTGGTTCGAGCCGTAGGCAGCGGTAGTCCTGCTCCGCATCTCAGCCATTTTTTTGACATTTTTTTGAACATTTAGTAGTTTTATATTATTTTATTATTTTTAGGAGGACTGTACAGTTATATCATTATTTTTCATGACATTATTTATATTTCCATAATATTTTGCTTTTATTATATTGTCGTATGTGTTTATGTTTTACAACTGTGAAGTCTTGTTCCTGCAAAAATAAAACACAAATACAAAAACACGAAAAAACGGTGTCCTATTTATTTACAAAAGCGGTCCACCTTGTTAGCAGTCAATGGGCTAATTTATTGTAAATGAATGAAATAAAAATGAAATAAATAAAGAATAAAATAATGAACTTAAAATGAAATACGACAAGAATCAATTCATAAACATAAGTGAATCGTAGCACTTACCTGATAGAGCGGTTAACGCGGTCCTAAAGATTCAACCTCCTCATTGTACAAACCGTCCTTCTTATTGATCAATGCGGGTTTAAATGCTCACTAACCCGAGCAGTCCATGCATGAATACCTTTCCAACTACCCTTGACAGTGGACATTATGTCGGACAATGACGATGCTTCGCTCATCGGTCCCTTTACCCTTCTATAAATGGGGAAGTTTCCCTTCGTTTCTCCTTCACATCCAGCATTCGAAGCAAATCAGTTTCTCGGATAATCCTTTTCCATGGCCTTTAGAAACCAAGTCTCATCTTTTGTCCAATCCATTCCTGACGATCTATGGCAAATTCCTCCTATGAACCAACTCGTTTGGCTAAAATATTTCAAAGACTTAAAACCTGACTATGGTTTCTTGTCTTGGTTCGTTACTCATTTTAATCCTAACACCATGGTTTTCCGGTTTGAAGACTCTGAGGTAACTCCGACCTACGAGGAGATGTGCGCTGTGATGGACCATCATCCTGATCAAGACGAAACTCCAGCTTTACCCCCAGGTCCTAGGTATGATCTAGCTGAGATTGCGGCCTTGTGTCCGATTTACCTTCCTGATGGCATAAATGTGGATCAAGGCCTTCCCTTGGAACCTTTCTTGAACAGGGTTTTGTCTACTGATCTAGATCTCCCTTCGATCCGAGCTTGCTGCTTCTTGCTGTTGAATGTGTATGCCATGAAAAATCGCCAACCTGGAATTGGAGATTTCCGACTTCTGACCGTTGTTCGTGACATGCAATTGTACCATCATACTGTCTTTATGATGATCATAGGAGAAATAATGTGTTGGGTCAGGGATATTGCCCTTCACATCACCGACTTCAATGTTCATCATCGCGGTTGTCCACTGCTATTGCAAGTCTGGGCTCTGGACAAATTAAGCCTGATTCCTCCGGTTCCAGCTCGCTTAATTCCGACCTATGGGGCCGCCATTTTTCAATCTCGGTCTCGGAGACGCTTCGATTTTGGGGATAACCCTACTATTCGGTGGACTTGTCCTTGGTGGAGGATTAGACTGGTGACGACCGGAAGTATGAATCTCAACTATATGCTGTATGCCAGTCTAGACCGTTCCATGGCCTATTTCCCTGATAGGATCAGCCGTCAGTATGGGATGATACAGCGTGTTCCCAAAGTCCATAACTTCGAGAGTGGTCTGATAACACCACATCTATTGACCAATTTGGCTGATCGTTGGCGAAATCGAAACACCATGTATTTAGATGAAGGAACGATGCAGGACACCGTGGCACCCACATATGCCAACTGGTTCTTTACCCCATAATGATATCATGCTCTTGTGAAAATTGGCCTTTGCTGATAGGCCCCACTAGAATGAATTGTTGGTTGTTGCTTTTTCTTTTGCACTCAGGCCATGAGCTTTTATTTGAATGTATCTGCTCTCCTTTTAATGATCCTGATGATCCTGTCTTTATAAATTCCTGTTTTCTGCAGACATGAATCAAAAACAGACAATAAATTTTTTTCTTTCGAAATCGTTTGTTGCGTTAGTTATTTGGGCCTCCTGCCCTTGGGTTAACAAATGAAAGCTCATAAGAAAGAGATTATTCTATAAAGATAAAAGCTTACACTGGGAAATAACAAAGAATGGGGTGACTATTTTATTACCTGCATAAATCAGACAAAAATAACAAATGTAACTCCTTTATGTATGCATGAACCTATATGTGTACTAAGGTTTATTCAAGGTTTTATATTGATCTTTCCGGGGAAATCACTGAGAAAGTGGTGCTCGTCCCTTCGATCAATGTCTTAAAAGAGTTAATTGTTTAGGCAGGACCAACAGCCGGAACATTTTAGACCAAATGAGTCGATCTTTGTTTAAATAAGCAGAGAGGAAGGTCTTGCATTCTTCGGCCATAACCCCGGAACAAAAAGAAAAATTTTGAAATTCAAATCCTTTATTGATCTTACTTCTTTTCAACATTATACAGAAGTAAACAGAACTTATTTTAATACAATGGTCACTTGCTCTAACTACTCGGTTTCCTATTCTCCTTCGAGTCGAGTTGATGGTGTTGAGTAACCAATCACAAATTTATCACGAACGCATGGCATGGATTTTGCATTTAAACTAAGCACCACACGTTGATCCCAAAAATTTTGTTTTATTATCATTTTTATTCATGCCCTAACTTTTGCCTAGGCCGCCCTTTCGGGTTTTCAACCTAGCGAGCTTAATTTTTGCCTAAGCCGCCCTTTCGGGTTTTCAACTTAGCTAAATTTTTTTTTTTTAAATCGAAATCATCATTTCAGGCATAAAATCTTTTCATTTGGTCCTGATTGACGATTCGGTTGACAGGCTCCCCTTCCATGGTGACTAATTCAGCGGCGCCTTTTGCTAATAACTTGTGAATTCTGAACGATCCATGCCAGTTGGGCTTAAATTTCCCACCAGGATGATTCTAGGCTTCGTGATCCAATAATCTGATCAAAACCAAATCTCCATTTTTTAATGCCCTTGGATGTACTCGTTTATTGTAGAAACGAGCAATTCTTCTTTTTCTCATCTGATTCTGGAATCGAGCATTCAGTTTTTTTCCGTCTAAGAGCGCCAAATCTTCATACCTCTTCTTGACCCATTCTTCTTCGGTCAGACCAGCTTCTACCAAAACCCTGAGAGACTTCTTTTTGAGCTCTATCGGTAACACTGCCTTCATTCCATATACAAGTTCAAAAGGAGAGGCTCCATTTACTGATTTGAATGTAGTGCGATGCCCCCAGAGCGCAAAAGGAAGTTTCTCAGCCTAGCTTCTGTACCTTTCACACATCTTCGACAGGATTCTCTTGATCTCCTTATTCACAGCTTCTACTGCACCATTAGCCTGAGGGCGATAAGGAGAAGAATGGTGATGCTCAACCTTATATCTATAAAGCAATTGGCCAACATCTGCTTGAAAATGAGAACCATTATCTGTAACTATGTGATGGGGAACACCATAGCGACAGAAAATGTTCTGTTCAATGAATCTAGCCACATGTTTGGCGGTTAAGGTTTTGTAAGATTGAGCCTCAATCCATCTAGAGAAGTAGTCAACTGCAACCAATATATATTGATGGCCGTTTGATGCTGCTGGCGAGATTTTGCCGATGACGTCTATACCCCATGCAGAAAAGGTCCAGGAAGGAGTTGTCGGGTGGAGTTCAACAGCAGGTAAGTGGCTTTTATTGTCATGATATTGGCAAGTTTTGCAGTGACGTACATACTGAACACAGTCACCTTCCATCTGCATCCAGAAATAACCCTGCCTCACGATTTTTCTTGCTAGGCTCATGCCACTTAGATGAGTACCGCAAACTCCTTCATGCACCTTCCTCATTATGTCTTCTCCCTCTTTCTTACTCACACATCTCAGCAACATCCCATCCCAAGCTCTTCTGTAGAGTTCATCATCGGCTAGAACATAATTCAAAGCCATTTTTCTGAGAACCACACGGTCTTCTTTCGTCACATCATCAGAAAAAGTACCGTCTTTCATATACCTCAGAATATCCGTAAACCATGGTTCTTCCTCTGACCCTACCTGGTTCACAAAATGTTCTTTATAGCATGGGATATTGGCTGTGGTAATGATAAATGGCTTTTTCGGAACTTTACTCAAATCCTGCCAAGCCGATGCTAAATTTGCCATGGCATCTGGAATTCTGTTATAGGTTCTTCCTATGTGAGTGAAAGTGATCTTGTCGAATAGTGCTGCCTTCTTCAACAAGTACTCGACATAGGGTTTTAGTCTTTCTTCCTCTACCTTCCATCTCTCGTTAGCATGTTCAATAACCAATAAGGAATCTCCTATTACCTCGACCTCCTTAGCATCGGATGCAAGGAGAGTTTCCATTCCCATGATGCATGCTTCATATTTAGCCATGTTGTTAGTGATCGGGAACAATAGTCTCTTGCACATCGTGGTAGCCTCGCCATTAGGTGCTTCAATTACAATACCAGCTCCGGCTCCATTTCTGTTGGCTGATCCATCAAAGTACAATTTCCAAGCCCCTGTCTCGATACATTGTAAGTGCTAATCTGGAAACTCCAATTCCCAAGGTTCATCACTTGTAATTGGATTCTCTGCCAGGAATTCTGCTACAGCCCGACCTTTGACCATTTTCTTCGTTACAAACTCTGCATCCACGCTAGACATTTGAATTAACCATTTAGACAACCGTCCCTCTAGAGTAAGTGTTCTCTGCAAATGCTTCAGAGGATCAATTTGGGAGACAAAAGTGACCTTGAAGGAATCAAAGTAAGGCCGCAACTTCTTTATCGACCACACTACTGCCATGCATGTTTTCTCCACCAAATTGTACTTCTCCTCTATAGGCAGTAGTTTCTTGCTAATGTAGTAGATGGCCTTTTCTACTCCAGCGGCGTCCGGCTGTACCAACATTGCTCCAACTCCTGCATCTTCTACAGACAGATACAAGATCAAAGGTTCTCCTGGTCTTGGTGAACTAAGCACCGGTGGATTCATCAAGTATTTCTTTATGTGATCAAAGGCTTTCTAGCAATCCTCATTCCACTTGACTGGCTGATTCTTCTTCAGTAGCTTGAAAATTGGAGCACATGTGATGGATAACCTCGAAATGAACCTGCTGATGTACTGAATTTTACCCAAGAAGCTTCTCACCTGACGCTCTGTTCTTGGCGGTTCCATGTCCTGAATGGCTTTTATTTTATCGAGGTCAACCTCAATCCCGTTAGGTCCTACAACAAAACCTAACAACTTCCCTTTTGTTACTCCGAATACGCACTTCTTGGGATTGAGTCTCAAGTTTGTGAACACCCAAATTTTGAGGCTCAAAGAGCCAGTTTTCCCGGACTGCAAGCAGTCCGGCCAGACCGAAGGCCATCTTGGAAGTTTATCGAAAGTATGCCAATATGGTACTTGAAACGTCCGGGACGTCGCGAGGATCGCGAAACTAGTCCCGGAATTTTTTTCGGAGGTCCGGAACTCCCGAAAAAGCCTCCGGAGCGAGAATTAGCAAAACCACCAGGCATGGCGGCCCAGCCGCCGAGCACCGGCGGCCCAGCCGCAGAGCCCCGACCGCCGAACCCCGGCGGCCCAGCCGCCGAGACCGGCCGCCGAAACAGTCCATTTTTCGCCTATAAATAGTGGCCCTGGGCCTTCTGTTTTCCACACTCAGTCTGTGTTGACGGACGCTCCTTCTCCCTTATGCTCCTTGCGATTCTTTACTGCTTTTCTGCATTTTTATTTAGCTTTATTATTTTCGTGCTTTGCTATTTGGTCATTTAAAATTAAATTAATTAATATTCCCTTAACGAGGAGCTTAACCTGGAGTTAAGAAGTGGCCGTCGATTAAATCAGGTACATGAACTAAAACTCTGCCTATTTAATTTTAGCATGTCATACATTCTTCTCTTCTACTCCTAATAATTCTATAACTGCATAAATGCATTCATGACATCTTTAGGCAAATAAACTGCCTCAATTAAATAAATTTAGGCTAAATGCCCGGTTAATAAATAATCGTGGTATTAAAACCTAAACTCGACAATATTGGCTTAAAATACCTAGTTAATTAATAGCTATGGTATAATCGCCCTTATTTCGAACAAATCTGGCTTAAGTCCAATTAATCAATAATTGTGGCTAAAAAGCTTTAATTCAAAAAAGTTTTTTCTTGGCAATAAAATTGCCTACATTACAATCCAGTTAATCAATTTTTGGCAAACACATTGCCTATAAACTAGATTGACTACTTTCAGCGACAAATCGCTTAAATCAATTCTTTGGCAAAAGGCCTAAAAATTAATCAACCTATTTTGGCTAAAAGCCTTAAATCAACCATTTTGGCGACAATCGCCTAAATAATCATCTTTTGGCAAGCAGATTGCCTAAATTAACCCTTTTTTTGGCTAAAAGCCTTCAAATTAATCAATCTTTTGGCTAAAAGCCTTAAAATCAAGCATTTTTGGCGACACTCGCCTAAATCACAACATTTTTGGCAACAATTGCCTGAATTAATCTTTTGGCTTAAAGCCATTAAAATCAACATTTTTGGCATCAAATGCCTAAAAAAAAAATCAATCAATCTTTGGCAAAATGCCTAAACAAAATGCACAAAGCATACACACACTCATGCATAAAGCATCCCCATTCAAAGCCCTCTAAAAGAGGCCTATCGAACTACGTTGACTTTGATCTTCCATTCAAACGGAAGTACGTAGGCACGTTTGGGATTTAACCCCGAGCGGCAAGTCAAAATCACATAAACACTTTCATTGGTCCAATTGCATCATTTACCCTGCAAAGCATTCATTATTTTGGTTAGTTCATCAGCATGACATAGTCTCGGGATACACCTCGGGTTCGTAGACCATGCCTTAACATTGGGTTAATTAATCTAATAATTAGGTTAATTAAAAATTGGAGTCACTTAGGGTTTTTTCTTAGTTTACCCTAAAATAATTAAACAAGGTGGCAACTCATACATTCACGTGCATTTCTGCCCTTGGTCACATGCATTTGCATGCATTGATATTTGGGGAGGGGTTCACAGTTTGGCGACATCACTGGGGAATATTGCGATCATTTTGCATAAAGTGGACTACGACTGTTGTGTAGACTAACCGGCCCTTCTTTAGGGTATTTTACTATGCTTTGTTTTGCAGGGTACCCCAACAAAAAAATCCAGTATTCTTTCTTTAAGAATATGGGAGAAGGAGAATTTGAACTTGATTGTACAACTAAATTAAAACATTTTTAATTTGTTGATTTATTTGCACGATTGAGAATCCTTTTCTCCATTACATAAAAAATGAATTTCAAATGAATTTCTTCTCTCTCTGTTCAAATTTTTGAGTCTGGATAGCAAGTAGCGCTGATCGGCAGGTCTCTTTGATTATGTCGACGGACAGCCAAAGCGTCCTCCCTGTTACCGCAAACCACTCCTAATCCTTTTGGGGGTGGCCCATGAGTATGCGTACTGTTGGACCCACTCAAAACTCCTTGTTTCACATGTGGTTAGGTATATCCATGCTCAAGGTTCAAGGGTCCCTTAATAAGCCAATCCTCTATTTGTGTCATAGCCTATAGAACCTATCCTTTAGGGCTGTATGCACCCAATGATGCTGAATCATTCCATTAAAAATGAATTATGTTGTGATGTTGTATGCATTCATCCCATACCTCACAAAAAAAAAAAGAGAATCTTAAAAAACAAATATTCCATTTCAAAGCTGGAAAATCACATTTTGGTCCCTGAGACCTGAAAAATCACATTTTGGTGCCTGAGACCTGAAAAATTACATTTTGGTCCCTGAGACCTGAAAAATTACATTTTGGTCCCTGAGACCTGGAAAATTACATTTTGGCCCCTAAGGCCTAAAAATTTCCAATTTGGCCACAGAGGCCCAAAAATTCACAATTTGGCCACAGAGGCCCTAAAATCCACATTTTGGCCCCAAAGGCCCGAAAATTTACAATTTGGGGCCCAAAAATTCCCAATTTGGCCCCAAAGACCCAAAAATGCCCAATTTGGCCTCAAAGGCCTAAAAATTCACGTTTTGGCCCTTAAGGCCCAAAAAAAAAACTTTTTTTTGAGAACTAAGGGCCTTTCGAAAAGTCGAGGTGTCCAGCCATAAGCACTCTACCTTACATATCACATCCCATTGGGTCCTACCCTACCAACGCTACCCTACATTGTTTGGTCATACCACCCCACATCACAAGGGTCAAGTTCAAATACCTTACCCTTACACTACCCTACCTCACACTATCTCACATACCCTATGAAAACACCTTATATAGGATAGTCTAATCGTTTTGACTATGTCCTTTTACAGGTACCCCTCCAAAGACCACCTGTGCCCGAAACACCAACTGAGCTCTCACTCACAAGTCCAACAACCCCAACTGCACCAATGGCATCACTGTCTGACATTCAAAACCTTATGGAACAACTGGAGGCCAGGATGGAGGCCAGAATGAATGAGGCCTTAGCTGCACAGAGGACTGCCCTAATAGCTGAGCTGGGTAATGGGGCTTCTCCTATTGGAAGGGATCCTGCTGCCTCCAATTAGGGACCCGATGCTGCACCGACGTCCTCAAACCCTGCCCTGGATACATCACACTAAGGCAGTACCCTCATCCCTGCACCAAAAGGTCAAGTTTCCCTATGAGGACAAGGTTATCACCATTCAGGGGGATGACTACAGTCAGCTCAAAAAGCCAAAGGGCCAGCCTCTCTTTGAGGTCAACCCTAAAACTACCAATTTACCCCTTTCTGGATTTCAATATGACACTGTGCAGTTTATAGAGGGAAAGACTGCAAGCTCTCGAATTCTCTTTGATTTCGGGACGGTGTAAATAAACTGCATAGTGCCTCTGATGCTGAAAATGTCCTATCTGCCAGGAATGATTATGGCAAGATCCAGAAAAACATACCCCGCACTGCAAGCCTGGGAGTGTTCGGTGAATGAGGGGACCTATGGACTAGGCTACGAGCCTACTGACGAAGACCGGGCTGAAAGAGGTAGAAGGAGAAGGAAGGAAAGTATACAGATGCGGCCTTACCTCTTGACTCTGAATGGTTACTTCTGCAAACCGGGAGAACCGATTCCTTATCGTGGCTTCCAAGAACCATTCCGCTGCTCGGCTGCTAAGAAAATGCTGCCTGGGTTAGAGATATTAGCGGATGTCTGGGGCAACAAGCCCGAAACCATAACTG
Organism: Jatropha curcas; assembly: GCF_041381405.1. Classification (NCBI taxonomy): domain Eukaryota; kingdom Viridiplantae; phylum Streptophyta; class Magnoliopsida; order Malpighiales; family Euphorbiaceae; genus Jatropha; species Jatropha curcas. Next base: position 16,594,658 of record NC_143161.1, read on the forward strand.
AACTGGAGGCGGAAGACTTCATGCAGCCTAGTCTCTTTGACGAGGTTGCGGTTATCACCGGAAGTGACGAGAATCGAGACTTGCTCAACCTGATCAAGCCAAGCGGAGGACCTCTCACCAACTGGTACGCCGAGGAGGATCGCACTGCTGATAGACCCCCTCCCGAGTCAAACCAAGAGTCAAAATCTATAATAAAGTCCTATACTGAGTTCGAGTCTAACCCCGAGTCTGAAACCGAGTCAGAATCCAGTTCTAGTTCTGAGTCGTCTGTGTCGGATCTAGAAGATCCAGATTTCAAATTCGATGTAATTTTTGAAGACGATTCCGTCATAATCAATAAAGGCTTGCAAATTCTTGATTACCCTGCGTGTCTATCTTTCCAAGCATTTCCAAGCAAAAATAATCAAATAAATGAAATAAAAAATGAAAAGGAAAAAATAATGATTGGCAAAGAAGAAAATGAACATACATACATTGCATCTGATTGTATGAACAGGGAACAAGTCAGTGAATGCTTGAAGAAATTTGCTGATTGCTTCATGTGGAAGTTAAGTGACATCACGAGAATCGACCCAGCAATAGTGGTGCATAAGATTCCGGTATACCCTGAGGCTAAGCCAGTGAAACAGAAGCTTAGAAGGCTGAAGACAGAATGGTCCTTGAAAATCAAGGAGGAAGTTGCCAAGCAACTGGAGAACAAGTTCATAGAACCCATTGCTTACCCGACATAGTTAGCAAACATTGTGCCAGTTCCTAAGAAGGATGGAAAATTCAGAATGTGTGTGGATTATCGGGATTTGAATAAAGCATGTCCGAAGGACGACTTCCCCCTGCCGCACATTGACTTGTTGGTGGACCGTATGGCCGGACATGAGATGGTCTCCTTGACTGATCTCGCTGTCGGGTACAACCAAATAATGATGCATTTTCCAGACAAAGAGAAAACGGCATTCATCACAGAGTGGGGAACCTACTGCAACAGGGTCATGCCTTTTGGGCTCAAAAATGCCGGGGCAACCTATCAAAGAATGGCGACAACCATCTTCCATGACATGATTCACAAAGAAGTCGAAGTGTATGTGGACGACATGGTTGTCAAATCAAAAACAGCTGAAGAACATACAACAGCACTTGAGAAGTTCTTCCTTAGACTTCGAAAGTACAACTTGAAGCTCAACCCGGCGAAATGTCCATTTGGAGCTACATCCAGAGTATTTCTGGGGCACATGGTCAGTAGGAAGGGCATAGAGATTGACCCTTCAAAAGCCAAGGCCATTTTGGAAATGCCAGCACCGAGGACGGAAAAAGAAGTTCGGGGTTTCCTGGGAAGGCTACAGTACATCAGCCGGTTCATTAATCAATTGGCCGATACTTGTGGCCCGATCTTCAAATTACTCAGGAAAGGAGTAGCGGTTAAATGGAACGAGGACTGCCAGAAAGCTTTCGACCAAGTCAAGCAATATCTGCTATCCCCACCAGTTTTACAGCCACCAAGGCTAGGAAAGCCTTTGTTATTATACCTATCGGTGACAGAAGAAGCGATGGGTGCAATGCTAGCTCAACAAGCAGAAGATACAAGGATAGAAAATGCCGTGTATTACTTAAGCAAAAGGATGCTAGAATACGAGCTAAAATACAACAAGATAGAGAAGTTGTGTCTGGCCCTAGTTTGGGCCTGCACAAAGCTGCAACACTACCTCTCGTCTTACACAACCTATGTCATTTCTGAATCGAACCCCTTGAAATTCCTTACGGAGAGGCCGATTCTTGACTGTAAGATGGCTAAGTGGGTATCAGTGCTGTAACACCCACCGCCCAGTCCCGAGAGACCCAACAACGGATGCTACATTCGGTGCCGGAGACACCGTCTTAACTTAACATATAAATCATAAAATTAGATTATGAATTAGAAGTAATTGAGTATTCACAAGTTTAGCGAGTAAGAAAATTTGTTTTTATAGATAACAATTTCATTTCGTTTTGATCTTTATATATATATATATATATATATATTGAGAAAAATCCTACAGAAATACTGTAAAAATATCTCTTTAAAAACTGAGCTCGCCAAACATGTGAATACAAAATACTCCCAATTTAACTCCAAACTTCCAACATCTCCAAATAATCATTATAACACAACAACACTTATATTTTCATAATTGAATAAATCCTCAATAGTATTTAATATCCATCAATTAATTGCATTCCTTATATATATCAAGTCTTAATAAACTAATCATATCAACTATCTTAAAATATTTTATATTCAATCATTTAATAAATCTTATGCTTATCTCCGAATATATACACCAAAATAATTTATAATTACATGCTTAAGTTATAACTTTATAACTCAAATAACATAATCTCCGAAAATGTAATAATTATACATGCCATAATTCTTAAATACATAAATCTCAATATACTACTACCAAAATAATCACTTCTGCTCTGATACTACTCTTCTGATCTTCGAGTAGCAACCACAGTCTTCAACCTACGCGTGATAAAAATCAACGCGCTGAGTATAAAACTCAGTGGTGCTCATAAATGATAAACTTACCAATGTTGCACTGGCAACACACTTAAAATATAAATTTTCATCAAAAGAACATACATTTACATTTATAGCAAAAGAAATATCAAATAAACTTATAATTAATAACATAAATAATTAATTTCTTTATACCATAAATACTTTACATAAACATTTAATCACCAGAAATACTTTAGTTCTTTACTTAGAGATATCAAATAAACTTATAATTAATAACATAAATAATTTAATTCTTTCAAATCATAAATTCATTACTTGAACATTTATTAGACCAAGACACATACTATTTATTTTTAAAACCATGTACTGAAATGTCAGGCTTTGAAAATTCATTTGATAACATAATCATTAATTTCCAAAGTAAGGTTTACTAAAATAATATGATCTCATTCGTTAAATTGTTTTATAAATATTTTCCAAGGGCTCGCATACACTTAGAAGAAAGAGAAGCAGATAGGTTTTCATAATGGCCTTAGGTTGCCAACCTTTTCATAATGGCCTTAGGTCGCCATCTTATTCATAACATATAGAGCGCGTCCGCCCTAACATAAGACACCCACGTGCCTAGCATATGATCATAGCTTCTTATCATAATGGCATCAAATGCCGAGCATGATCATCATACATAAAATCAAATCACGCATCAAATTCACCAAGTATATTAGAGCCCAAAATCCTTGTTTTAATTCTTAATTCATAACACTTCTCATAAAACTTGTCTTATTCTTTAGTCTTCTTAAATTCATAATGTAAGCTTACTTTAGAAACGTAACTCATAAAAATTTCATACTTATGCATAATTACTTAATATAGGAAATTTTTCATAAATTCCTTTTCTTTTAAAACTTTCTTAAAGTCATAATGAAATTTATCAGAAGAAATTTCTTATCATATAAAATCATATTTTCCTTATTCAAAATTCAAAGCACATACACCTTAAATACCCTTTTTTTTTAAAAAAACTCTAAACATATGAAGGTTATCAAAATAATCATACTTATGTCATATATATAGAAAAAAAATAATAATTAAGTAAGCCTTACTTCCCTTAGGTGGTTTGACCTCTTAATGAAAACCAAGGGGAGGAAATTTTCTTCTCTAATCAAGCATGCTAACATAACTACTATATACAAAAGTATCCATTTCAACCCTCATCATGCATTATCTAAATCAATTCCACACCTTTCCAATTTATATCCATTTAAACATATCCACAACAACGCTTTTCAAACTTATTTCTTATTTTTATCAAATAAATCTTAAAGAATCAAGAGAACTTCATCACACATGATTCATTCATACCCTTATCCAAATAAACCTATGATTTAAGACATAGGAAATTTCCAGCATTAAAATAACCTTGACCTTTGCTGGGTTTTTAAGACATAACTTGAGTTATAGATCTCCAAATTGAATGAAATTAGATTCATTAGAAAGGTAACACAAAATTATACAAATCTTATGAAGGAATCATAGCCCAGATCAATCTGTAAGATAGCAAACAAAAGCTAGGAACACAGACCAGCAGACCAGACCTGATTCAGCAGAACCAAGTCCAATGTTTATTGAATTCCTACTTAACCAAACACTCAAATTAAACCAATCTAGAACCAGGGAAGGCTCAAGACACAGGGAAACAACTTTTATGAAGAACTCAGATCCTAATCTTGTCATTATAGTGGTCAAAATGGGCACTCAATTCAGTGATGCATATGGCCCGACATAACAGAGTCAGTTTGGGTGTTTCAATCATAAGTTGAGCTATATATCTCCAAATTAGACACAAGAGGATGGGTTGGAAAGCTGAGAAGTTGACCTACAACTTTTATGAAGGACTCAGACACAAATGGAAACTAGAAAGGATCAAAAAATGGTCCTTAATCTCACTCAATAACCCATTTTTCCCAAATTCAGCTTTCTTCAACTATGAAAAGAACATGAACAACAAAGATACAAGGTAGAAATGTCTACCACATAATAAGTACTCATCAAACCTCACCCAAGAGCATATTATTGCAACCAAAATTCAACAAATCAATCATTTCATACAAAATCCCAAAATATACACATCATAGCATAAATGCACAAAATCAAAAATTAGAGTAAGGTAAGTGTGTTTATGAACACTAACCTTAAAACAAGCCTTAGCAAGCTTAGATTAAAGCTTTCTAAGCTCCAACTTTGCCTTTACTCCTTGGTAGAGGTTTTTCTCAACCCTTGGCTCAAGTAGAAAATCTCCAATTTTCTTGAAAATAATCACCACAAACCACTTCTCAAGCTTTAATCTCTAGGATTTATTCCTTACATCAAGTTAAATGGGTTGGATTTGATGGATTTAGCTAAGTATGAAGTTGAAGAAAAACAAAGAGAAGAAGGAGATAACCACGCCAAAGAGAAGAAGAAGAAAAGAAAGTGGTTGCTCAAATTATTGAGCACAAGGGTACTTTGGTCTTTTCTCAACATTGGATGGCTAGAATTGAGTCAATGTAATCTAATGGCTACAAATATTCTCCAAATTAAATTCTTTCAAAATATTATGTAACACAACAAAATCCTCAAAGTTACTCCATAAAAATAATTTCTCTAATTTCCTTAATTAATATAACACCATCACAAATTTACTCCATAAAAATAATTTCTCTAATTTCTTTAATTAATATATTCATTACTTACTTTCTACCCATAAAAATAATGTATACATACTCCAAAAATATTAAATAAAATATAACACATAGATAGTAATTTTTCCGGACCAAAATAATACTGACTTCCGGACTGGTGGTACTATTCACAGACCGGTAACTTACTATTTCAGACACAGAAAAATGGGGCGTTACAAGTGCTCGTAGCTTATGATTTAAAATTTGTACAAAGGAAGGTAGTGAAAGGTGGAGCCTTGGCTGACCAATTAGTGTGAATACCCAAATTTTGAGGCTCAGAAAGCCTGTTTTCCCGGACTGCAAACAGTCCGGCCGGACCGGAGGCTATTTCGGAAGTTCACCGAAAATATGTCAATATGGTACTTAAAACGTCCGGAATATCGCGAGGATCGCGGAACAGGTCCCGAAATATTTTTCGGAGGTCCGGAACTCCCAAAAAGGCCCCCGGAGCGAAGCACGGTGTCCACACCGGCCACGGCGGTGCCGGCCGCCGGGCACGGCGAAGCCGGCCGCCGGCCACGGCGACTCCGGCCGCCGGGCACGGCGGCAGCAGCCGCCCAGCCTGGGCGGCACCTGCCGCCCCACTTCCTAGGCAAGGCCTGCCGCCCAGCGCGGGCGAGGGCTGCCGCCCCGCGCGGGCGAGGCCTGCCGCCCCGCGCGGGCGGGGCCTGCCGCCCAGCGCGCGCGGGCCTGTCGCCCCTCGCGGGCGGGGCCTGCTTCTCGCTCGCGGGCGTGCCGCCCAGCGCGCGCGCGAGGCCTGTCGCCTCGCACAGGCGGGGCCTGCCGCGAGCGCGGGCGAGGCCAGCCGCCCAGCGCGCGCGGGGCCTGTCGCCCCGCGAGGCGGGGCCTGGCCCCCCCACGCCCCTGGCGGCACCTGCCGCCCAGACCAGGCGGGGCCTGCCGCCCCACCGACTGGGCGGCAGCTGCCGCGCTCCCAGGCAGCACCCCCCGCCCAGCGTGGGCGGGCCTGCCGCCCCACCGACAGGGCGGCACCTGCCCCCCAACCGACAGGCGGCAACCTGCCGCCGAGCCCCCTGCGGCACCTGCCGCCCGGGACCCGAAATGGCCTATAAATAGGCCATTTTCAGTCCAATTTTGGGACCCCTCTCTGTTTGACGGACGAATCCTTCTCCCTCTCACGCTCCTTGCGTTTTCTTTACCGCTTTTTGCATTTAATTTAATTTTTATTGCATTTTTATTGTGATATTTGGACATTAAAAAATTAAACAAATTAAAATTAATTAATATTTCCTAAGCGAGGAGCTTAATCCGGAGTTAAGAAGCGGTCGTCGATTAAATCAGGTATGTAAACAAAACTCTGCCTATTTAATTTTAGCACTTCATGCATATTTCTCTTCTACTCTTAATAATTCTACAATTGCATAAATGCATCCACGTCATTATTTTTGGTAAATAAACTGCCTTAATTAATTTGATTAAGCTTAAATGTCCGGTTAATCAATAATCGTGGTATTAAAGTTTAAATCCGACAATATTGGCTAAAAGAGCCTAGTTAATTAATAACTACGGTTCAATTGCCTTATTTCGAACAAATCCGGCTTAAGTCCAATTAATCAATAATTGTGGCTAAAAGCCTTAATCAATCACGTTTCGACAATAAATTGTGATTAAGCTCGAACGCCCGATTAATTGATAATCGTGGCATTAAAGCCTAAATCGCACATTTTGGCAAACTAATTGCCTAAAACAACACCTTTTGGCCAAAGGCCTTAAAATCAACTATTTTGGCGACAATCGCGTAAAATCAATCTTTTAGCAAAATGCCTTAAAATCAACCATTTTCGGTAAAAAACCGTAAAATCAACCATTTTAGCGACAAATCGCGTAAAATCGACATTTTTGGCAAAATGCCTTAAAATCAATCTTTTGAGCGACAAATCGTTTAAATGAACCATTTTGGCACAAATGCCTCAAAATCAACATTTTTGGCAAAATGCCTAAACAAAAATCATGCACAAAGCATACACAATCATGCACAAAGCATACACAAAATCATGCACAAAGCAACCCACTCATGCACAAAGCATACACACTTATGCACAAAGCATACACACTTATGCACGAAGCATACACAAACATGCACGAAGCATACACACACACTCATGCATTAAGCATACACCTTCAAAGCCCTTTTAAAAAGGCCTATCGAACTACGTTGACTTTGATCTTCCATTCAAACGGAAGTACGTAGGCACGTTCGGGATTTCATCCCGGGTGGCAAGTCAAAATCACATAAACCTTTCATTTGGTCTAAATACATCATTCACCTTGCAAAACATTCATTCATCGGTTAGTTCATCAGCATGACATAGTCTCGGGATCCATCTCGGGTTCGTAGATTGTGCCTTAATCATTGGGATAATTAATCTAGTAACTAGGTTAATTAAATGGAGTCACTTAGGGTTTTTTCCTAGTTTACCCTGAAATAATTAAACAAGGTGGCGACTCACACATCACGTGTATTTCTTCTCATTCATCATATGCATCACATGCCTATGACATTTGGGGAAGGGGTTCACAGTTTGGCGACTCTGCTGGGGAATTATGTAATCATTTTGCATACAGTGGACTACGATTGTTGTGTAAACTAACCCGCCCTTCTTTAGGGTATTATTTTACAATGCTTTGTTTTGCAGGGTATCCTAGCACGAATCAAGTGTTCTTTCTTTAAGAATACTTGATGAGGAAATTTGAACTTAATTGAAAAATTTAATTAAGACATTAAAACTTGTTGATTTATTTGCACGATTGAGAATCTTTTTCTCCATTGCATAAAAAAAATGAACTTCAAATGAATTTCTTCTCTTCTGTTCAAACTTCTGAGTCTGGATAGCAAGTAGCGCTGATCGGCAGGTCTCTTTGATTATGTCGACGGACAGCCAAAGCGTCCTCCCTGTTACCGCAAACCATCCCTAATCCTTTTGGGGGTGGCACATGGGTATGCGTACCGTTGGACCCACGCGAAACTCCTTGTCTCACATGTGGTTAGGTATATCCATACTCAAGGTTCAAGGGTCCCTTAATAAGCCGATTCTCTATTTGTGTCATAGCCTATAGAACCTATCCTTTAGGACTATATGCACCCCGTGATATGAAGCATCTCATTAAAACAAATTATGATGTGTTGTTATGCGCATTCACGACATATCATAAGCATTGGGTAAACACATGGAGAACACAAAAAAATATATGTTTCCTTTGGTCATGCACAGTTGGACAAAGAGTCATTCTCTCTCATATCAGCTACCCTGATACTACTATACCCTTAATCCAGTTACCCTCATACTTACAGGTACCCCCTGTTCAAGTGCCAACATTAGTGCCAACCACACCTATTGTGCTATCACCGACCTCACCAATCTCAACTGCACCAATGGCATCACTTTCTGACATCAAAAACCTTATAGAACAACTCGAGGCCAGAATGGAGGCCAGAATGGAGGCCAGAATGAATGAGGCATTGGCTGCCCAAAGGATTGCCCTGATAGCTGAATTGGGTAATGGTAATGGAAGTGGGGCTTCCGGTGAGGGAAGTGGACCTGCTGCTTCCAATCAAGGACCTGCCACAGAACCGACAAATCCTACCCTTAACCTGGATGACATGCCTGCTTCTGAGCCAGAAGCTCAGAAAATGAGAAAAAAAACTGGACACCACCAAACAGAAAAACAATGAACCTTTTCCCTCGTTCCTTACAAGGAAAAGGACCAAGGTCGCTCAAATGATCAACCGGCCTTCTGAACAAGAACAGGTAGACATAATCATAAAGAACCTGCAGCCTGTCTACCAACAACAGTTACAAACCCAATACTTACCAACCTTCCAGTCGCTCATTGCCGCTGCTACAAAGGTAGAGGATTTAATTCAAATGGGGCAACTGAAAGAAGACTCGGGTTCCTCAAAATACGAGAAGCCTAGCCAAGCTGGCAAAGTCCATGAAATGGCAAGCATCACCCCCACGAATCCTTTACGTGTGGGCAATATGAGAAATGGCAATCGGTCAAGAAGGACATATACTGATCTCGGGATGCCAATCTTTTTGGTTTTCCGAGAGGCTGTCAAGGCCAACTACATCAAGCCCTTGGAACCAAGGCCGCCACCCTACCCTTTACCAAGAAACTATCGAACCAATGAATACTGTGAATATCATCAAGGTCATGGGCACGAGACTGAAGCGTGCTGGACGCTTAAGAACCGCATCCAAGACCTGGTAGACGATGGTTCAATCAT